>NW_014580578.1:0-2000 GCF_000485595.1 Priapulus caudatus
GATATAGTAGCTCTGGTAATCAGGTCTAGATTATTGATCGTATCTATGGCAGTTCATCCTGAGTTAGAGATGGGCCGTAAAGGATTGTGTGGGGCGCTGGTCCCTGTAGCACATGGGAATGCTGGCAGGACTCGGATGCCTATGTTTTCTTGCAGATCTGAGATTCTGGATTTAGGATGCAGTGTATCGTCATGAACCTAAAATGGGCAGAGCAAAGTCAGATGTAAAACGAGGCGAATCAGAGTGAAAATAATGCAAAACTGTTACCGTGTACAAACAGCATATGCAGCTGAGTAATTCGTTTGTACGCATTCTTAATGGTAACCAATCATTATTGAGGGTACGTGTTGGCATTGGGTTGGCATTGGGTCGAAATGCTATGCTAGGGCTACCAACATAAAGTATCATAATAGAATTATCAAAATATAGTTTCTAACATGAATATTTTTGCACGCGTACTCTCATAAGCATCCGTTATTTGCAAACTAGGGCCGTTGTGCATTGATTGCTAGCTGCCATGTTTTGGTTCATACTAAACCTTTTATCTGATGCCTATATCAATTATACAAATACAATTAACATGGAGCCACCTACGNTCCCTCACTCTGTTCATCGCCCTCTATCTGCCAGCAGCTATATAGGGCTCATCTCTCGCAAAGTTATTACGTCACAATCTTCCATTATTGACAAGACGCGCTTACGTACAATTTCCCTCACGCCATGTAAATTACTATTTATGTTAAATCATCAAGTTATCTTAAATTCCTTAGACACATTTATTCTTTGAATAATACTTTCTTATAATTTCCAACAACGTGTACTATTGCACTACATTGGTACCAAAACCGATGTTAGTCAATAAAAACGCGCAGATATGAACTAATTAAAGGACTAAATAGGAATCCCGACGACTAGTTCAAGGCGGTAATTGGGCGTGGAACTAACGTCTTACAATACATCACCGATTCTTCTGGTTACTCAGTGATCAGCGTTCGACAGGCCCCCGGAGTCCGCCCGTACGTGGCACAAAACGGAGTAATCAAGCGCGTGTTTTAAGCGGATGGAAGGGTTTTTCATCGCACGCTGTTCTTAGGAGATCATGTCACTCGCGGTGGGATTGCCAATACTAAATCATACACACACGCGCGCACGCACGCACGCACGCACGCACGCACGCACGCACACACACACACACACACGACTTCAATCACAACAGAAACGTAATTTGTACGCCATCCGCCTGATCTTTCGACTGTAGCAATTTACCTGCCTATTTATAAGAAAGAAATACGTATAGGCCTACTAGTGCAGCGGATAAGCACATAAAATTTGGCACATTGTGCTCTTTTGGTTAGAATTGTGAAACTTTGCACACGCGTACTACATGAGGTCCTGAAGATTTTCTGATATAGTGCCAATTGAACTGGCACGTTAACATATATTGCGTTATACCACTCTTCGGGTTTTGGCTATAATTTCAACGATACTCATAAAATTCAGTCAGAAATAGCTCAAATAATGCGCAGGTATCTATACTAATACTATAGCAGTAGTGTTACATATATCACTATAATTGTAATTCCTTGTGCAAATGCGTTATTTTCATCCTAATATTAAAGTTACGAGAGGGTTTGGGATCTTGGAAAATTTTCTAGGATTATTCATTCTCGTAACTTTATGTATGCATTAACCCGCCTGGCGCACTATATACGCTACCATATAATACGCCACCACGTTAGTTAAGTTAAATCCCTTCCCCAAACTCCACGACAGATGGCGCTCTGGCTCAATTGTATTGGTATCCTGAGTTGTACGAAGGGGGCACTGCATGCAGTTTGTCCCTTCCCGTGCCTATGTGGCGCATATGGCGGTGCCTATCTCCGTTTCCTTAAGCTAAAGTCACACCAAGCTCCCGGACCGGGCCGGACGCTGCCGGACTGATCCGGGGAGAGATCCTTGTTGGGTCCTGGACGGTCCTGGACGGTCCTGGACGGTCCTGG
>NW_014580578.1:4262-6174 GCF_000485595.1 Priapulus caudatus
ACATTTTCCCCTAATTTACCTCCTCCCACTCCTCTATATTCCACTCCACTTTCTTCCGTTCGCTATTACCCCCCCCCCTCCTTTCCCCCTCCTTAATCACTCCTCTATCGCCTCACTCCCCTCCTCTGGATCTACCATCCAGCTCCACCTTCTCCCCTTCTCATCGACCTCCTCACCACCTTCTTCCTTCCTCTCCCGGCCTCTTGTCTTCTCCCCACTCCTTCTCAGTCTATGTTTATCCTCTACCTCGCCCCTTTCCCTTTACCTCTTTCCTCGCTCCTCCTTCATTTTCTCCTCCCATCCTTTATCTTCTTCCTTCTCTTCTACCACCTCTCTCCCGTTCCACCTTTCGCTTCTCCTCTACCTCCTCTCTCATCCAGCACCTTTTCCCTTCCTCCTTCACCACGTTCCTCCGCCACGCTCTCCGCTGTTACCCGTTTCCTCGCTCATGTGACCAATTTGCCAATAACCAAGTTTCCTGCGATGAATTTCCCTGTGACCAATTTTATCACGCCTCTCGTATAAATAAGTGGTCTGAAGGTGGTCAGACTTTAATGCGTCTGCTTTTTTTGACTTCTAATGCCATATGCATGTCGACGGAGATCTATAATTCAGCAGGAGAACGACATTCTTACCCACATTCCCACATCCAACGAAGTAAAATCCACCTACACTCACTCACAGAAAGAACAGGGGGCATTGCACTCTCGCTACTTTGCGTCCAACCACTAGGCGAGATTAGAGCGAGAGAAGAATATAAGTGGTTCTGGCCGTGGGCATTCTGAATAGTGGCCACATGGAAATTTGATCCCAGTTATTCTGTCTAAACAGTATAGGAGGGAGGAGAATGAGGAAGGAGGTATAGGAGGGAGAAGAATGTAGACAACCGCAGCTTCACCCCAATCGCTCCTGCTCCATTGCTTATCAGCCCCTCTTATAACCCTCCTCCCCTTAGCTTCCTTCCCCATTGGCCCCTGACTAACTACTAGTAGTTACTCAATGTAGTAATACGAAATGTGCGTGAAGAGAGAAGAGGGGGAAGGATGGACGAAGTACCTCTACTTCGGAGGAAGAAGGAAGAGAAGGTCGAGCAATGAGGTACAAGAGGATTGAGGAAGTGGAGAAGGAGGGAGGAGGTACAACAGTGGAAGAAGGTGTAATCGATATAATAGCATACTTTAACTCAATAGATCTGCTGACCAGAACTACACACAAGACTACGCGATAGAGCTTATAATTATATATCATAACCTAATTGTAATGGTTTCATAAAAAAATAGCAGATGTGTTCGGTATAAAACCAAAGACGCGGGCACCGGACTTAGATGTTGCAATAGCGAAACAATCACCTGTCAATTTTATGAACTCTGGGTCGTCTTTATCCGTAAAGAAGTAGGTCTGGAAAAGAAAACGAACAACGTTTAGAGTGTCTATGATATAAGTGAACGTGTATTAGATCGATGATGCAATGTGCTTTTCTATTGCCGCACCTAACAACTGAATTGAATCCCAGCCCACTTCATCAGGGTGTCTGCCAACGCAAACCAAGATACATTGTTTGGCCACTTTTTGTCAATTCCGCAACATTCCGACATCATGATATTGATATGTTCGGGTTCAAAGATGGATACAGTTAAAAGATGGAACATATGAAAGATGGCAGGAGAAGATGGAACGAGCATGGAACGAAGACGTCGGAAGATGGTACAGACATTCCATTTGATTAACTGCTTTTATTTTAAATGAATACTTACAACGTAGTAATCAACAGGGTGATGGAAATGAGTATCAAAAACGAGAATAATGACAATAATAATATAACCAACAATACTAGCAGCATCGGCATCAGCAGCAGCAGCAGCAGCAGCAGCAGCAGCAGCAGCAGCAGCAGCAGCAGCAGCAGTAGTAGTAG
>NW_014580578.1:6675-8099 GCF_000485595.1 Priapulus caudatus
ATCCGAGTGCAATTTACTTTGCGTTTGCTGGGCTTTGAATTGGTGGGAGATTGGAGAGAAAGCGCAGTCCGCCACCGAGCCATCTTTACACGAGGATGCTGGATCCACAGTTTGCACTTCGTTTGCCTCACTAGACTGAAGCAAATTTTCAGATAAGATCGTCCACAGAAATACAAGGAATACGATCAGAGTGGTTCCCCATAAAATCTTAGTTAATGAGAGCTTCGCTGTTCCGGTAAGCATGCTGTCAACGCGGAATCGTTAACGCAAGACTGCAGTAGTACCTATCCGCGACAGCTCGACACAACCGGTAAGAAGCGTGCCTATCGTGTTTGCCTACAATACGTCGTTGTTTCGCACCCGCACCTGAACGCGCTTATCCGCGAGCGTGATTTTTTTTCCTATGTCAATCAAGAACATAGGGCTCTAGTGAGCGCTGCCATTGGTTGATACAAATCACGTGCCTCAAACTCCTGTTTTATGGTCATTAAGCGACGAAACAAGCTCAGCCAATAGCAGCGCTCACTAGAGCTCTATGTTCTTGATTGACCTAGGAAAAAAAATCACGCTTTCCGCGTCGAGCCTGTGCAACTTGCCGGTCTGAGATTGCACCGGTCTGAAATTACCGTGGAGTTACCGTGTTATTTATAGTTTAATGGCAAATCTCGTTTGATAAAAAAACGTTTTAGTTAAAAAATTTGTTCATGAAAATATAGCCTTTTTATAGGGGTTTGACAACAACTTACAATAGTTTTTATCTGATCTCTTATTATTACAGTTACAGTTATGACTAGTTATACTAGTTATATAATAGATTAGAAAAAGATAATGTATCATAGAAAGTAGTAAGATAGTAATGTATCAAATTAGAAAGTAAACTGAGCAACTCAAATTTTATTTACAGCCACTTTATTACAGTCATAGTTACACAAATGATATTATGTTAGTATATAATATATTAGTAGATAATATTTCAAATTAGAGAGCAAACTGCAACTCAAATTAAATTCATATTCAAGCACAATTAATACTGTGTCGGCGTTCGGATGTTAATTGATCAAAGTAAGGATATACACAACAACACATTGTACTTGATCAAAGTGAGTTATGTGCGTGTGTCCCGTGTTCGGATGTTCGAAATTTACTGCATTCAACTTCGGAGATAGCCGAGTTCGTGCGTGACGTTCACTGACGTCATTTTTTTGTTTTGATCTTTTTTTCTTTTTGTTTTGTTCCGCTTGTTTTGCATGTGTATAAACGAAGAAAAGATAACAGGATAAAAAAGGAGAACAATATAAGAATAATAAGAAGGAATAATTCAGGAATAAACAGAGAATAAACACATATGTTGTTATCTACTCCTGATAATGTGAATAATTCAACTATCCCCCTCCTCCACCACCTCCTTCTCCCACATCACCTTC
>NW_014580578.1:12592-16060 GCF_000485595.1 Priapulus caudatus
GGTAGTAGTAGCAGTAGTAGTAGTAGTAGTAATAGTAGTAGTAGTAGTAGTAGTAGTAGTAGTAGTAGTAGTAGTAGTAGTAGTAGTAGTAGCAGCAGCAGCAGCAGCAGCAGCCGCAGCAGCAGCAGCACACTGAACGTACGCGGAAACGCATGCTGCATCTTTTCAACGACATCAACTTCAGACACCTACTCTTAATCGGCAAGCACGACTAGTGGCATTCACTAGAGCTAAATATAATACTAGCTAACATACCAATATGTTTGTAATACTTTATACGTACAATACGTCCTTGTAATACAACCATGTTTGTACGGCTGTAGAATAATAATACACAAATGACATTTCCTTACTGCTACAGGAGTATAAACAGTGAAGAACAATTTTACCTGATGCGGCGCTAATCTGAACCAAGTGTCGACAATCATACGAAGACGTGTCTCGTGGAACTTATACGTTGTCTTGACGGACAGAAAAATATCATCTAAACGTGTAGATCTGCTTTCATTCTTCTGTTCCATCGCGACACGCGCGTCTGTAATCGTTTTAAGCGTAGATAGCACGCGAGAAACATGTTCATGTTTCTCCGTCGCTTCCTGTCCATATTTCTCGCTTAGAGGCTTCACATCTTCATCCGAGTGCAATTTACTTTGCGTTTGCTGGGTTTTGAATTGGTGGGAGATTGGAGAGAAAGCGCAGTCCGCCACCGAGCCATCTTTACACGGGGATGCTGGATCCACAGTTTGCAATTCGTTTGCCTCACTAAACTGAAGCAAATTTTCAGATAAGATCGTCCACAAAAATACAAGGAATACGATCAGAGTGGTTCCCCATAAAATCTTAGTTACTGAGAGCTTCGCTGTGCCGGTAAGCATGCTGCCAACGCGGAATCGTTAACGCAAGACTGCAGTACCTATCCGCGACAGCTCGACACAACCGGTAAGAAGCGTGGCTATCGTGTTTGCCTACACCCGCACCTGAACGCGCACCCGCACCCGCGTTTCGCACCCGCACCTGAACGCGCTTGTCCGCGAGCGTGACATAAGGCTCTAGTGAGCGCTGCCATTGGTTGATACAAATCACGTGCTTCAAACTCCTGTTTTATGGTCATTGAGCGACGAAACAAGCTCAACCAATAGCAGCGCTCACTAGAGCTCTATGTTCTTGATTGACCTAGGAAAAAAATCACGCTATCCGCGTCTAGCCTGTGCAACTTGCCGGTGTGAGATTGCACCGGTCTGAAGTTACCGTGGAGTTATCGTGTTATTTATACTTTAATGGAAAATTTCGTTTGAGAAAACGGTTAGTTAAAAGATTTGTTCATGAAAATATAGCCTTTTTATAGGTGTTTGACAACAACTTACAATAGTTTTGATCTGATCTCTTATTATTACAGTTACAGTTATGACTAGTTATACTAGTTACTTGTTATATAATAGATTAGAAACAGATAATGTATATCATAGAAAGTAGTAAGATAGTAATGTATCCAATTAGAAAGTAAACTGAGCAACTCAACTTTTAATTACAGCCACTTTATTACAGTCATAGTTACACAAATGATATTATGTTAGTATATAATATATTAGTAGATAATATTTCAAATTAGAGAGCAAACTGCAACTCAAATAAAATTCATATTCAAGCACAATTAATACTGTGTCGGCGTTCGGATGTTAATTGATCAAAGCAAGGATATACACAACAACACATGTATTGTGTATATCCTTGATCAGAGTGAGTTATGTGCGTGTGTCCCGTGTTCGGATGTTCGGAATTTACTGCATTCAACTTCGGAGATAGCCGAGTTCGTGCGTGACGTTCACTGACGTTATTTTTTGTTTTGATCTTTTTTTCTTTTTGTTTTGTTGGTTTGTTTTGTTTTGTTCCGCTTGTTTTGCATGTGTATAAACGAAAAAAAGATAACAGGATAAAAAAGGAGAACAATATAAGAATAATAAGAAAGAATAATTCAGGAATAAACAGAGAATAAACACATATGTTGTTATTTACTCCTGATAATGTGAATAGTTCAACTATCCCCCTCCTCCACTTCCCCCTGCTCACCCTCCCCCTCTTCCTCCTACTCCCACATCACCTAGCTTCTCCCTTCGATCTCCATTACCTTCTCACCTCTTGCTCATCTATCACTGTCTCCCCTCCTCCTCCTTCTCCTCTCCTTCTCTCACTTCTCCTGCCCCCTACTTCTCCTCCGAATCACGCTTCTTCCTCCTCCTCTGCCTTCATGCCATCCTTCCTTCGGATCCACCTCCTCCTCCTGCCCGGGCCTCCTGCCTCCTCCTTCTCTAACTACTCACCTTCTCCCCTCCTCCTCATCTCCATCGCCCTTCTCCCGCCTCCTCCCCTTTCCTCCTCCTGCCTTCCTCCTTTCTCCATACCTTCTTCCCTTCCTCTCTCACCTTTCCTTCCCCCCCTACTCCATCACCTTTTTCCCCTTTCCTCCTATATTCTCTCTGCCCCCTACTCCTCCTTCCTCCTTGCCCCTGCTGACTCCTCTCCTCCATGGCCTGTTTATTCGATCTCCGTCGCACTTCTCTCTCATCCTCTCTCGCTATCTCATTTCTCTCACCCTACTCCTCCTCCCATGACCTTCTTCATTTCCGATCTCTCGCATGAACCCTATGTCGCTCCTCCTGCTCTTCCCCTCTCCTCGCCTGCCCTCCTCCTCCTCGCTCCTCCCCCTGCCTCCTCCTCATCTCCAACTCTCTCTTCCTCTCTCCCTTTTACTCCAACACCTTCTCCCCTCCTCCAATCCTCCCTCTGCTCCCGCTCCATCTTCTGCACTCTCCCCTAGCATGCCAACACTTTTTCCCCTACCTCACGTGCACACGAAACGCAGCGGTAGTGCACGAGTTGTTCACGTGCAACTACATAACAGCGCTTTTCTAATAGCAACAATGTGGTCAGTCAATCTGTAAATGTTCAAGCAGCACAGCTTCGCATTCTGCCAACCACAACACATAGCAAATACACGTGACATCCTAATTCTATGACGTTCACGTGAAACTATCGCTATTAGACGCTGCCGCGGAGTGACCGTCCTGTTTACATTATGTTTGCTATGTGGAATTAAAGACCGCTAAAAATTCGAGACTGCTTCACTCGGCAGCAATTGATCTTGTGCGCCGGCCTGTTCAATTTGGCGCACGGATCAATAGTATTTNGCTCAGCGGGCAGGATCGACACCTCTCTGGCGACGCTTCTCTGGTATCCGGTCTTTCATCTGGATTTAGATTAGATTAGAGCTAGCTTTGGCTTCGTGCCTGCCTATAAACGCGCTTAATTATCCACGACGAGCCGATACAACAGCACTGATCTCATTATACTAACGTTAGTATATAGTTAACTATATATAACATGATAATAAAATAAACTATATAGTTAACTATATAGTTTATTTTATTATTATGTATATAGTATATACTATATATTAAATAACTATAGTGG
>NW_014580579.1:0-660 GCF_000485595.1 Priapulus caudatus
CCAGCCCCAGCCTGAGACTGTACTCACGTGATAATGCTTGTATAGGATTGCCCCAGCCCCAGCCTGAGACTGTACTCACGTGATAATGCTTGTATAGGATTGTCCCAGCCCCAGCCTGAGACTGTCCTCACGTGATAATGCTTGTATACGATTGCTCCAGCCCCAGCCTGTGACTGTACTCACGTGATAATGCTTGTATAGGATTGCCTCCAGCCCCAGCCTGAGACTGTACTCACGTGATAATGCTTGTATAGGATTGCTCCAGCCCGAGACTGTACTCACGTGCTAAATGCTTGTATAGGATTGCTCCAGCCCCAGCCTGAGACTGTACTCACGTGATAATGCTTGTATAGGATTGCTCCACGCCCCAGCCTGAGACTGTACTCACGTGATAATGCTTGTATAGGATTGCCCCAGCCCCAGCCTGAGACTGTACTCACGTGATAATGCTTGTATAGGATTGTCCCAGCCCCAGCCTGAGACTGTACTCACTTGATAATGCTTGTATACGATTGTCCCAGATCACGTGAGGACACACTCAGGCTGGGGCTGAGCCAATCCTATACAAGCATTATCACGTGAGTACAGTCTCAGGCTGGAGCAATCTTATACAAGCATTATCACGTGAGTACAGTCTCAGGCTGCAAGCATTTTATAGGA
>NW_014580579.1:2898-6338 GCF_000485595.1 Priapulus caudatus
AGCCCCAGCCTGAGACTGTCCTCACGTGATAATGCTTGTATAGGATTGCCCCAGCCTGAGACTGTACTCACGTGATAATGCTTGTATAGGATTGCCCCAGCCCCAGCCTGAGACTGTTCTCACGTGATAATGCTTGTATAGGATGCTTTACGTTACTCACGCTAACAAGATTATAACACAGATCGTACGTTTATTAGCGTAACGAACAGTTGCAATTACTACAATAATTATTATCATAATTAAACGATATTAGATGTCATTATGTATAATTAACGCGGGATGCTTAAACACTCGCGGCCGGTACCATGGTGACGCAGCCTCTCGCTACGCCACCAGCGTCGCGGGCGTTACTAAGGAGACGCAGCCTCACACAGCATCACTAGAGCCGTGGGCGTTACCATGGTGACACAGCCTCCCGCTACGCTCTCCTCATCCTCCCTGCCCCCGCGTTGTTGCTGCAGGCATGGTAGGGATGCACTTCCTAACGTCCGATAAGGAGGGTATCTACATCGCCACGCAGGCGGAACCTGCTACGCACGCGTGGCTCAAGGCGTTCGATCAGTTCTACAACAAGGTCCGGCGGGAGCAGGGTAACGTCGATCTCCGCACGCACTTCTCATGTACCAACGCCACGCAGAGATGGAAATACGGAAGCATGCTATACAAGTAAGAGAGAGGCAGGGGAGCGAGGGGTAAGGAGAGGGAGGGAGGAAGGGGGAAGGAGAAGGGGGAGGAAAGAGAGGAAGGCAGGAAGAAAGAGGAAGGAGAGGGAGGGAAGGGAGGCGAATGGGGAGGGAAGGGAGCGAGGGGGAAGGAGAGGGAGAAAGGAGAGGAGGGAGGGAAACGAGGGGAAGGCGAGGGGAAAGGAAGGGTAGGAAGGAAGGAGAGGGAGGAGGAGCGAGAGGGAAGGAGAGGGAGAGGAAGGCGAGGGAGGGGGAACGAGGGAAAGCGAGGGGAGGAAAGGTGGAGGAATGATAGGAAAGGGGGCGGGGAGGCGAAGCGGGGAAGGAGAGGCGAGAGGACAGAGTGAGGAAAGGAGAGGAGGGGAGCGAGGGCGGAAGGAGAGGGAGGGAGAGGGAGGAAGGAGAGGGAGGGAGCGAGAGCGAGGGGGAAAGGAGAGAGACGGGAGAGGAGAGGAAGGAAGAGGGAGGAAGGGGAGCGAGGGGAAAGAAAGAGGAAGGGGGAGGAAGGAGAGGGAGGGAGGAGAGCGAGGGGGAAGGAGAGGGAGGGAGGAAGAGGGAGGAAGGAGAGGGAGGAAAGAGAGCAAGGGGAAGGAGAGGGAAAGGGAGGACAAGGAGGAAGGAGAGCGGAGGAATAGGGAGGAGCGAGGGGAGGAGAAGAAGGGGAGGAAGAGAGAAGGGAGTGAGGAGACGAGGACGGAGGAAGTGGAGAAAGGAGAAGGGAGGGAGAGAGCGAGGGGAATGAGAGAGGGAGGGAGGAAGAGGGAGGAAGGAGAGGGAGGGAGGGGAGCGAGAAGTAAGGAGAGGGAGGAAGGAAGGGGGAGGAAGGAGAGGAAGAGAGGGGAGCGAGGAGGAAGGAGACAGGCCGATAGAGGGACGTTTCTATTACTCTTATAATGCGTATAAGTCTACGTTAGCATGCGTGAGTGCGCGCGCGCGTGTACGTACACGCATGCGTGTAGACAGACGCCAGCAGTGAAGCAGTTTATTATATGCACCGATCATAATTAAAACGCCCCGGTAATTAGTAACGCGACCCGAACACAATAATTACAATCCGCCTACATTCCTTCATTCGTGCAGCAATGAGAATTTCGCTTAAAGGAATAATAGGTCCATTGATTATGCAATGTTGACGAATGCTAGAGTAACTGGCACCTTGTGTAGTTAATAAGTACATTACCTTATAGCCAAACGCGTATTAGTTTGTCCAATATCACTGCTGGTTACTAAGAAATGTATAATTGAAATCCGCAGTCCAAGAAATCAGTTGACTGAGTTGTTTACAGTTTCTATGCAGTTTTAAACCGCTGGATGTGATACAGATTCACAGTGCACCGGACATTTTCGCACGCATGCTCGGCCGTACGCAATGCTATCATCAGTGATTTCGTAAACACCGACGCTCGTGATAAGGAACTTTTTGTCAGGGCTGTCCATGTGCGTCCGTGATTAGAACGTGTGTTTTACTCTATTTTCATGTTTAGTCCGTGGCCGTGGTTACACCGCTGACACCTTCATTTCATCTGGCGTCCAAAACATACGGGCCGCACAAATGTTTACGTCATCGTCAATCGCTTGACTCCTGGATGACATTTACGGCATGTAAATGAATATCAACAACCGATTTAAAGTCTTGCTTGTAATGTAACCAGCAGTGATATTGGACAAACTAATACGCGTTAGGCTATAAGGTTACGTACTTATTAACTACACAAGGTGCCAGTTACTCTAGCATTCGTCAACATTGCATAATCAATGGACCAATTATTCCTTTAACTCTGTGTCTCTACACTACACGCCGCCGCGTGACGTCATCGCCCCTGGCCCTGCGTGACGTCATCGCCCCTGCCGCCGCGGGACGTCACCGTCCCTGCCCACAGCGTGACGTCACCGCCCCTGCCCACAGCGTGACGTCATCGCCCCTGCCCACAGCGTGACGTCATCGCCGCTGCCCACAGCGCCTAATTGTTCGTAGTTTTGCACTGTTGGGAAATCAAGATGCTGATATATGATAATATAACGTATTCTCTCCACCCGCTGTCGCCGCTCCCGCCGCCGCCGCAGCCGCCGCTGCCGTAGCTTCCCGGCTATGATGACGTCCGCGATAACTCACTGCAAATTAAGTAGAAGGATAAATTTAGTGGAGTTATAGATTTAATTATCCCCGTGAGAGCAGGAGATGCGGAGATATCGGCGGAAGAGTGTATATATATATATAACGCAGTGCCCATATCCATAACGCAGTGCTAGACGCGCCAGCATTAGCACACAGAGCACAGCGATGCTGCTGCTGCATACACTAGTATCTCATTACTATGTACCTCATAGCGAGGCTGCTGCTGCATACACTAGTATCTCATTACTATGTACCTCATAGCGAGGCTGCTGCTGCATACACTAGTATCTCATTACTATGTACCTCATAGCGAGGATGCTGCTGCATACACTAGTATCTCATTACTATGTACCTCATAGCTGCATACACATCCACTATAACATCCTCCCTGTTTCTCCTTCTCTCCATCCCGGAGCCTCTCTATCGACCGCCCCTCTCTCTCATGCTTATGGCTTCTCATTTTACACTCTCTCTCTCGCGCGCGCGCTCGCGTACTTTCTCCTCTCTTTCTGTCTATCTATCGTAGCACGCTCTCCCTTGCTCTCTCTGCCTCTCTCTCTCTCTCTCTCTCTCTCTCTCTCTCTCTCTCTCTCTCTCTTTCTCTCTCCTCTCTCTCTCTCTCTCTCTCTCTTTCTCTCTCT
>NW_014580579.1:7215-7849 GCF_000485595.1 Priapulus caudatus
ACACACACACACACACACACACACACACACACACACACACACACACGCACACATACACACACAACGTGAGGGTGTGTGTGTGTGAGAGAGCTAGCAAGCAGAATGCAGGCAGCACACATACGGCGAGGCGTAACGCGTACACGTCATCATATTGTGTGTATATGTATGTGTGTAGAGATGATGTATGGACGCGTACACGTCATCATATTGTGTGTATATGTATGTGTGTAGAGATGATGTATGGACGCGTACACGTCATCATATTGTGTGTATATGTATGTGTGTAGAGATGATGTATGGACGCGTACACGTCATCATATTGTGTGTATACGTATGTGTGTAGAGATGATGTACGGTCATTACCTGGAATGTATGGTATATATCATTAGAGATACAAGGTGGTATATCTAGTGAAAGACAACGACGAACAGACGGTCTTCGTTGGCGTCTCTTACTTGACTTATTGTCTGTTTTGTTTGAGCTGTTTTGTTTTGGACGTATTTCGCCATATATCGTGGTGCTCTGCCCTACATGGCAGAGTAGAAGTCACAGCGAGAAAGATAGAAGAAAAGAGTGTACGAGAAAGAGAGGGGGAGGACAGAGAGAGAGAGAGAGAGAGAGAGAGAGAGAGAGA
>NW_014580579.1:9609-12785 GCF_000485595.1 Priapulus caudatus
GAGAGAGAGAGAGAGAGAGAGAGAGAGAGAGAGAGAGAGAGAGCGCGAGAGAGCGACTATCTCTCGCGGTATAGCAAGACTTACGAAATTAAGAAGGCGACGCACGTGGGCCTAATCCAACATGTCGTCTGCTTACAACAGCAGGCGGCAAAGCGCCGCTTGACGGCCGTGGAGAGAGATAGGGAGATGGGGAGAGGGGGAGAGGGGAGGGAGAGGGAGAGGGAGAGGAGCGAGCGATAGAGAGAGCGAGCGNAGAGAGAGCGTAGCTGCTCCGTAGATCCATCGATCAAGCTCTCACACGGAGGTAGCCGGCACTCCGAGAATGGACCGATTGTAGTTTGAGAAGTCCGCCCAGCACCCCCCCCTCCCCCACCCCCTCCCGCTGTGCCAGCTTAAATCCATCAAAATCCCCTCCCAGCCCGCAAATGCCCTAGACTGGCACCGCACGTCGCCGCGTGCGGTCGGCTGCGTGGGGTGAGTCGGTGGGCGGTGGCCGTCTACGAATTAAAATCTGCTCGGAGCGACGGGCCAGATACGTGACATTCCGCGGCGCACTTTGATCCATCGCTCATCGAACCCCGTTCCCACATCCCTGACACTTCGGCCCCGCGATGCGGCGCTGCGTGGGCGGTCGCTGGGAACGGGGCGCGTCAGCAGTCTGTCAGGCATGTGTCAGCCTGCTTTGCAAATTGCTATCGGGGATGAGTAACCGCCAGGGGGCGGGGAACTCGGCTGTCAGACACACTGCCTGACAGGTCCCGGGCCTTGCCTAATTTGTTTCCACGATTGATACTCCGTGCCCCGACCCAAACAGCGGTTAGCTTCAAAGAGTTTAGACGGACACGGCACGTCGCTCGATTGTAGGCGGAGATCGGGGCGCATGCGACGGCGGGTGTCAGTCTAGCGGGATCAAAGGGACGGGAGCTCTCGTGATTGTACGGGAGGCTGTTCCCTAATGATAGGAGACGTGCGAGTGATAGGCGAATGGGTTATCAGTAAATCGTCACAAAGAAACTGAAATGATTTGCCGCAGTTGAGTTTCTCCTACTCGCCCTTTGATGTCGTCAAGCCAGCTTCGTGATCGCAGCGTTAGGGGAGGGGATGGAGGGAGAGAGGGGAGGGGAATGAGAAGGGGAGAGGGGAGGAGAGAGTGGAGGGTAATGAGAGGGGTGAGAGAGGGGGAGAGAGAGGGGGAGAGTGGGGGAAGAAAGGGGTGAGAGATTGGAGAGTGGGGAAGAAAGGAGAAAGAAAGAGAGAGAGGAGAGTGAGGAAGAGGGTGGAGATGAGGGAAAAGAAGGAGGAGATGGGGGAAATGAGAGGGGGAGAAAAGGAGAAGATCGGAGGAGAAACGAGAAAGAGAAAGGGGAGAGAGGGAGAGACAGGAGGAGATGGGAGACGAGAGAGAGAGAGACGCGGACGAAAGGCGAGAGAATGGTGGAGAGAGGGGACGAGAGAGAGAGGAACGAGAGAGAGGGCAGAGATAGGAGAAGAGGTCGGGGAAAGCGTAGAGAGGGGGGGACGAGAGAGAGAGGCGAAAGTAAAACAATTCACTCATCACTCGCTCCCCCGACGCTACCCGCTCCCCCTCTCCTTGCCTAGCTTTCTCCGCTACCCGCTCCCCTCTTCTTGCCCTAGCTTTCTCCGCTACCCGCTCCCTCTCGCCTTCCCTGCCCCCCTTCCACCACCAGTTGGGGAGAGAGGGGGGAGGTGCTTACCTTGATATCTTTATATCGCGCGAAGTACGCACGCGGAAAATAACAGTATTATACGAGCCATATTGGCACTGCCGCATCGCCACATCCCTGCTCCCAATAACAGCCACGAATATTTTATTTGATTGTTGGCGCCGGCGGCGGCCTCGCTGCGGCCTTCTCCCTCGCGGTGCCGCCGCGCGGTATATGACAGTCGTAAGCCACGCGCGGACGTCCTTTGTTCAGCGTCGCCTCTCGTGGCGAAGGCGGGAGTGGGGAGGACCGCTCGGTGAACAGACAGAGCGCGTAGCCAGAGGCGGAGGCGAGGAGAGGAGGAGAGAGAGATGAGAGGCGGGAGAGGTCAGCGCCGGGAGGGGGGAGCGTGTAGAGAAGGAAGAGGATAGGGGGAAGATAAGTGGAGCAGGCGAGAGGGAAGAATGGAGAGAGAGAGGAGAAGAGGCGAGACGACTAAGAATAGAGAGGGGGAATAGGGAGAAGGGGATGAGGAAAGTTAGACAGAGAGAGAGAGGGAAGAGATAGAGAGAGGGAAAGAGGCGGGAAAAAAAAAAAAAACTAAAAGGGAGCGAGAGAGGGTAGAGAGGGGAGTCAGAGGAGAGTGAAAGGGCGGTATGGAGGGAGAGAGAGGGAGGAGAGGGAGAGAGGGGAAGAGAGGGAGAGAGGCGCAGAGGGGAGAATGAGAGGAGATGGGAGAAGAGGGGAAGAGGAGAGGGAGATAGATAAAGAAAGAGAGAAAAAAGAAAAGAAAGAAAGAATCGACCACAAGCAGCAGCAGCACCAGCAGCAGCAGCAGCAGCAGCAGCAGCAGCAGCAGCAGCAGCAGCAGCAGCAGCAGCAGCAGCAGCAGCAGCAGCAGCAGCAGCAGCAGCAGCAGCAGCAGCACCATCACCACCACCTCCTCCTCCCCTACTTCCCACCAGCATCCAGGAAGCTCCCCCCCCCCGACCTCGGCGGCAAACATCCGGGTACTCAGCTACGCAGGAAGCGCCCCCTAGGAATGGCGGCGATCGGGGGGATGATTGCACGCGGCGTCTGATAAACGCAAATTCGCTTTGATGTTGCCGCGCCGCCGGGCAGACGGACTGACGGCGGTCGATACGTGCGTGGCAGAGCGACGGCAGCAGAGCGACGGCGGCGGAGCGGACGACCGACAGTGTTTACACGCGCGAAGCACCGTAAATACGCAAATAAAGAGGCAAGCACCCACGCACGCACGCACGCACGCACACACGCACGCACGCACGCAGGGAGGGCAGGCGTCCGTACATAACGCACGCACACACGCACGCACGCACGCACGTACGTACGCACCCACGCACACACGTACGAACGCACGCACGCACGCCCGCACGCCCGCCCGCACGCAGGGAGGAAGGCAGGGATACGGATCCGTACATAACGCACGCACGTACGTATGCACACACGCACACGCACACACGCACACACGCACACACGCACACACGCACA
>NW_014580580.1:0-13340 GCF_000485595.1 Priapulus caudatus
ACAACTCTAGGACTATCATTTATCCAAATCTCCTCATATATTATGGCTTGCACCACTTAGTACATTACTCCAAATCTCAGTTAACACTAAAATTTTTGAGGCCCCTTTTTACTTTTCATTTCTCAGTAAGATTTACAAGCGTTAGGGTTAGGGTTAGGGTTACGTTTCAGGGCCTAGTTCGGCTGCCAAGACACACGTGCAGCGACCAGCGACCGACCGGAACGACACAACGACTTGTCAGAAAATTAGAAACGTATTGCGTTTCAATGAGCCCATTGCACACACACGCCGACAACGACCGGCCGACAACCTCGACGACCAGAAAATATGTAGATTGTATTCTAATTTCCAGCGAGTGTCGCCGCGACACTTTACAACAATCGGCCAATCACCATCCGTTCCATCGGCACAGTGAAAGCTACCATCTACGTCATAAAATTATAACCAATAATGCTACCAGGAAGTAGCACTGGTTCCGCGCGCCTAAACTCGGCGCGCCCTGCTCACAAGCAGTGGGGGGCGCGAACCAGTCTCAACCAAAACGCGCAAGGCAAGTCAGCGCGTCGAGCTTGTCTGCCACGCAGATGTTATAACTTCGTGCTTTGCTCAATTGAGGGCCGTGCTGGTTTAACTGCCCAGCTCATTACTGGCCGTGTCTGCGGTTGGCTCGGACTAGCTAACGCGATCAGACGTGATTCTAATTATAGTACGCTACGTATAAATATGTCCCTGCGTATACTATTTTACTTTATTATATATAATCCATAACCTAAGAGCATTATAACAACATTTTAGTTAAGGCAGCAGGCAGCGTTTTTGCCGTGTTGCTCATGTGTGCCACTGTGGCGAATGTTAGGGTAAAACTTTGACCTAAATCGCGGTCGCTATCGCTGCAGCCTGTGTTCTGCGCCAGTCGCCGCCGACTTTTGTCGTTTTGTCGTTAGGCCTGACGGCTCGGTCGCTGTCGCAGTAGTGTGTCTTGCCTTTAGGGTTAGCGTGTAGGGGTAGGGTTAGCGGTTAGGAATGCAAAAAAATCGGGACTGCTTTTTATAGGCTGGCGGGGCTACCCCTGCTAAAAGATACAGTAAATACTATTGGAGTATTACTAATACTAATAGTAAATGCTGAGCAGGCGTCTATGTCCCCAGGGTACTGCCGCGAAACCGTACCTTGGCCCGTACGTTCGGATACCGGAATTAACGTCACCCTGCGTACTATCTTAATGCCATCAACCGGGTACCTCGCCTACTCACTAACAAGGTCTAGGGCAGGTCGTCTACGCCTACTCCGCTAACCCTATTCCTAACCCTACACTCTAGACCATATCAAATAGTTACCAGCGGTAGCGTCTACGGTTCCGCGATAGACCGGAACCGCCTGCCCAGGCCGTATGTTCCGGCAGTACCCTGGGGGCGACATAGACCCTATGAGCAATAGTAATAGTACTACGTAACTAGTAGTGAGTAGTACTACTAATACTAGAGCTATACTATTAGTATTAGTAATAGTATTACTATTAGTATTAGTACTAATAATAGTAATACTAAGTAATAGTAATACTAGTAGGGCAGATGGGGTCGTTGTCGTACGTCAGGTACTACAGATATGCTACCCGAGGTATAGTGTAGGTCCTTGGTATTATGTTTATATTCTGTATATGAGGCTAGTGTTTAGGGTTAGGGTTAGGGTTAGGGGTAGGTTAGGGTTAAGGGGACACGTCTGTAGTACAAGTCTGGTACACTTTGTATATAGCATATACCGTACCTCGGTACATATCTGTAGTACCTGATACGACAACGACCCCTGAGCACTAGGCCTAGTAGGCCCTACTAGTTCCATAAACCAACTTACTAGGCCCCCTAATTGTGTATCGCATATTTTACACACGACGAGTGAATATTAGGAACATAGCGCTTAGAATATCAAAGCGACCGTCTTGCACGGGCGTTACAGACCTACTAATCATTAGCTTTTTTGGTAGCTAATAAGTACGGTACCCCATTTAAGAAAAATACTTGCTGGCCTGCGCATCAAACCTGGCTTGCGGCGCCCCCCAGTTGTTTCTCGTGCCCCCAGCTTATCTGCCCCGCAAAGCACAACGTATCTAATATGTCAAACATCTTACCTCTAACACACATCCTAACTGTGCATTTTTTATTTCAGCTCTACAAATACGTTCTAATCCTTGTTAGTTGTGTCTACTCTTCAATAAAAAGCTTAACTAGATTTATCACACATTAATATACAAAATTGTCGCAGCGGCCGTCCGACACGACGAACGCGTAACGAGATCAAGTATATGTAGAATTCACATAGCTTGGCTGAGCGCCAATGAGAACTACTGACATACGCTGGACCACGGAAACGTCAAACAGTTCTACATAGTTTCTACGCTGCCGTAATGTGAAATAGTGACGTTGCTACGCGAGGGCGCTATGTCAGTATTTCACATACTGGCGGACGGATTAACTGCAGTCATCCTTGCCACGTATGATTGTGTTATCGGACTCGCCCAGCTTAAGGAAGGACGATCCAGCACTCCAAACACATATATGTGCTTAGAGTTTACATATATATATATATATATTATATTATATATATATTATATATACTGATATATAGTTAGTATGCCCGCGGTGCAATTTCAGCGCAGTAGTATAGTATATATATATATATATATCATAACTATATGATATATATAATACTGCCTGAAATTGACCGCTCATACCACAACTCGGAGTATCATTAGCATCCTTGAACTTTTATGTTGTTCCTATGGGGAATATATAACAATTTAATTTCCTATATTTCCACATTTTTTTTTTTTTATTCATCTATTAATAGGAGGCAGTTACAACAGCAATACCTCCGCAAATTTTTCACCGTCTGCACTATTTTCGGTCTCTAGAAAAGGCTTTTTTTTCATTTTTTCGCCGAAATTATGCCCACTAGCAGTGCAATAATTGGCATTAGTGCACGCAAGTTAGATGCCCTCCGGTGGTCGTCTAGAAACCGTAGAAGTAAAATTGGTTCCTTGTGTGTATTCGTGAACATTCCGGTTGGTCATTTTTGAGTGCTTGGTGAAATGTGTTCAGACAACTTCGCCCACAAAATCGGCATCATAGAGCTCGGTTAAAGGTTTCCGAGCGGAGCATAGAGCATGAATCGTGTAGGTTATTTAACATGAATAAAGTGTATGTTGTCGTAAGCGCAGTACGTGTGAGTATCTTTAAATGAATTTGCTGTTCGATGCTTATTTCAGGCCTGCCCGCTGTATGGATTGCCCTCTACTGCTTGCTACCTTATATTGTAACTCAGAGCCACTATAAATCAAACGTGAGGCTTGATTTATATGCTCTGATATAATCATGATATTATGGCGTCGTTAAAATCCGTCACAACCAATCAGCAACGCATTTTAACTATGTGTCTGCTTTGTGCACTGCCATCTATATTCTGCCTCAGATCCAGTTCCTGGTGTGTCACGATGTGTGCTTTGTTTAGCGGGACCGCTGCCGTTCCGCTGCACTGCGACAACGTGTATATAAATAGCTTGCGAAAAGTTACTCTGCCGGATGGACCTTGTCACGATGGATCACAGTGTCGATAGAATCATCACAGCTCAAAGGAATTATGCCTATGAAACCATTTTTACGTTTATGCGGTATAGACAAAAAGTATAACTGTGTCGCGGTAACAATGCTAGTGCGCGTGCGTGCTTGCGTGCCTTCGTGTCTCTAAGCTCTTGTGCTGACCTTGGGTGCGTGCCGCGCCGGGTATTAATTGTCGTGGGTGCCACGCCGCAGGTGATACTCTTGTCCTGCCCTATCTATGTTGTGCATTTCCTAGTATATTTTATGTATTTAAATTTATAACGAAATAATATAATCAAATATTATATGTTATGTAATTTATTGATCGCTAGGTACTTATTTATATGTCATTACTTAATTTTAGTCTATTTCCAACGTTTCTCAACTTCTCTGAAACACACTTGAAGCCAATAAGCCTTGCTGTATCTATGGAAATAAAATTTAGTTTATACTCTCTTAGGTCCGTGATGTGAGCCAAATATTCCTTCAAAGGATGGGTTTTCGCCCTCGGGTAGCTATCAATCAAGTTCTGCAGAATGCTCTGTGAAGAACAGAAAGAGTTCAACCTTTGCCAGTTTTCTCCTAGGCATACGCGCCGCCTGAATGTAAGCAATATTAGCTGATCTCTCATCATGGTAACATTTATTTACCAAGAGAAATATGGAATCATTTTGATTTTACTCGTGCATTTAATTACTCGATATTATCTGTTTAATTGTCAGTTAGATACGTACCGATCGAGAAGGGAATTAATGCTGGGTTCTTCACTAAACTGCCACCCTTGTCTATGAACCTTTTCTGGGTTAAACCTTTCTGGGTCAGGGAAGCTACGCAGGGTCCCATCATTATAGCTGTCAAGTTGCCCAACACCTTTGTCCAGCTGGGATGTTGTAGCCGTTCAACTCGAATGCTCCGTACACATATGAGGAATCGACAGCGGTACAATGTTTCTAGAAAAGAAAGGAAACATGAAGAGGCTGCGTCAAGGCAAGTCAATTGTTGGCTATGTGATGTTTGTAATCGCGTTACTTCATGACGCTTTTTACCGATGGCCAAACGTACGGTCATAAGTATTAAATCATACAGCGTCTACGCGCCAGTAAACTAACCTAAACGTTGGATTTCAAAGATTGTGGCTTCCGTGTATGTCATTTTTGCTTTATCACTCATAGATGGCAGACGGCCGCGTCCAATTACGTCACAATTTCTGCTTGTACTTTCCTGTATACATCCGGTGTGTTGACAAGTGAACAAGAGCGCCCAGCGCCAGAGTGGTGGAGGTCGTCTCCGATCCAGCCATAAAGAAGTGAAAGTAACTATGCGCAGCTGCGGTCCACTGAAAAATATAGCGCATCTCTTTAGTTCGTATTGAACATTCTACCGAATTAGGTAGAGTGAGATACATGGATTTACCTATAAGACAATAAAGAAGTTATACGTGTATAACTCTAGATTGTCTGTTTCCTGAAATTAATAGGTGTGGTTTCACGTCTCATTGACTAGGCTGTTGGCGCACAATATTTATTTGAAACAAGAAATCATAATATTATTTATTATTATAATCCCGGAGATGTAATAAAAGCCTCAACTATACGTTGGATGAAATGCGACATATATTTTCTGCAAGTACCCGCGTATACAACGCCGAGTTTCCTTGAATATTCTCACAGACATTAAGATCTGCTATCTACAATTGAAGTAATCTCTCCACGCGCCTCGCTTGCTTTCACTTCGTTCAGATAGACATCTATGTAATCGTTAGCATTCTCTGGATCATGCTTTTCAAGGTGAGTGTCAATATGTTTCTGTAGAATGTCAGAGATGGTTCTGAAAAACACAATTGTTAGAAAATTAGATGGCACGCTCGTTAACCTTCGCTAAAATCGTTAATTCGCGATTTTCCTACTGAAGTTACATCAACGATGATTGCTTCAACGTCTTAAGATGGCATGGTTATGTGTAATACTTGTTACGTCTGTAAAGACGATGGGTATACTGATCTGTGATCTAGACATATACAGAATTGGAGGCCTAATATTGTCAGTGAGGCGATGGTGAGTTTATCAATACAATGTCATAATTCGATGCAATGTGGATAGGCGTCGCCATGGCGTGATTATGATAAATTTTCCGTTAGATTCCAATTAAGGACCATTTATCTCCCTCTCCACCAACAAACAATTTCCTCATTTCACTCACTTATCGAATACCTATTGTTTTTTCTAAATCTCTCGAATTGTCCTTTAAATGGTGGAAAATTGCGAAGAAATGGTAGTTGGTTGGCTGGGCTGACTGGATCCAGGTCCACCACTTGTTGGTTGACAATGTCGCATAACACTTGAAATTCGCGGTCTCCGTAGTCGTATCGCATTCCGAACACGATATTGCAAATGACGTTACTAACGCAATTCGTCAGTAGCAACTGAAAACGAAACGGTTTTTGATGAGCAATTGACCATTGATACTATTGCACTATAGTTTTCGGCCCAGTTCTCCGGTTAATATTTGTATCGTAGGTTAACAAGCATTGTATGTTGAACACGAATTCAGTGCATGAACGTGCGACGTATTTATTTTTAAACGGCAAATGAATTCAACGACTAGCCTTCTAGGTTTGCATTCGGGAGGAAGCAATAGATGTGTATCTGATCGGGAAACATCTACGGGCGCAAATATGGATAGTAAAAATGTAATAACACAGGTCAAAGTCGCTTTATGTCATTGGTAGGAAACTATACATCAACACGCTATAACAACAAATCGTTCGTACCATCAGTCAACACACAGCCGATTACAAGACCGGTTTATATATCCTTGGTGACTTGGTATACTAGAATTGGTCGACGCGCTAATTATAATAAAATGTTAACTTTACATCCCGTGAGAACGTCGATGTGACATGTCTGAATGTCCGCGTGAGGGAAGAGTACTAGGGGAGAATCGCATGCCATTGATGGGTATGAAGTAACCGCAAAACGAGATTTTTAAAAGGACTGTAAACCGCGCATAGTGGAAAAACTAAAAATATTTACCCTGTTGTCAAATGCTCGGCCCTCGTAGGATCTTAGTTAAGTGGAAGCAACGAGCGCGATTTCTTCTTTGATTTTCTCTTCGATTGCTCGCTCCCCACTGCCAAAGACCCGCAAGCGCCATTCAATAGGAAAACTTGCGATGAGTTTTCATATTTCGCCACTTACTTGAGACCAGTCCTGAAAAATAACGTATCACATTATGTTAGAATCCGTCGAAAATGAACCCACCCCCAAAGCAACGGCATTTCACAACCAAACACATTCCATTCGCCGTGTTCATGACAATTATGCGGGTACTCTTACCCCTGCAAAGCTCCACATATACCCCTACCCGAATACGAGGCTTGTTCTGTCCGCATTGAAAAAGGCGATTCTGCGTGATGTCTTTGACCGCATGCCCTTGATACATCGCGTCCCGCGCATCCCCCCCACAGAGGATCCGTCGCCCAATACGTCTACCGACGGAAGGCGCCCATGTTTTGCAGACCTTCTACATCGTTCAGCACAACGACGAACTCCGATCCGATGTAAAGCGATATGACGGTGCCGTACGTCTGCGTCAGCGACCTCAGGTACTGTCCCGGGTGCTTGCCAAATGAGAGTATTGAACCCAGCAGGGGCAACCCTAGCGGTCCGGGCGGGGCATTACGGGGGCGACGCCAGTACGGCCAACTGAAGACAGCTAACAGACCAAAGGCGATGATGGCGAGAATATTCCTGCCACTCAACAGTGTCCACACTAGAGCTGACGCAGCTGCCATGTTGTCTGTACTGTGGTGTAGCTAGTACTGACGATGTTGGTCGCTGCTGCTGCGCCTTTAATATTACTGTGCAAGGTGCAGTTTTCATTGCAAACATCGAATTTTACGACTCAGGCTTAGATGACATTTTCTTAGACGCCCATAAATTATATTACTTTTAAACGTTAAATTGTTCCACGTGCACCTTCGATTTGTAATCATGTTAGTTGCTATGTTAAATTTATTTTGTACTAGGTAAAGTCAAGCACGCACCCGATTCAGGTATGAATAAACTTGCCAGGATGGCCAGCAATAAAAAAAAATTCGCCATGGCAAGCAAGCGTGATAGCGAGATGCCCGTATTGGTGTGTACTTTCGAGCAGAGGGCACAGGACATCATAATCATGCGTTCCTCGGTACCATGCTGTGGATATAGTGGGTGTTACATCACGCCATCGGTGCACGCGGCACGCATGCGAGGTTGCGGATTTTAAAATAAAAATATTGTCAGTGTAGGTGACGATATGATTGAACAATATCTCATAAAATTTGCTTGAAATTGAGATTACATTTGCTTAGAGGGCTAGAAACTCACAGAATGATGCTCTCACCCTCTAGATCTTTTTTTGAGTATTGTGCACAGCAGCGTGCGTGCGTGCGTGCGTGCGTGCGTGCGTGCGTGCGTGCGTGCGGTGTAATTATGCTGCTGCACAATAGCATTTATGTGGAAACATCAGGCGATCGAGAGTAGGCCCTACATACACATTAAGTCATTGGCGTTGAATACAAGCTGTGATGATTTACAATCGCTTTATTATTGAAACGGCTCGGGGTACCTGCTTGATGGATGGCATGCGCGCAAATTATTCAGAAATAAATAAACTAGTTTACGTATACTTCGATTTTTAGATTGATGTAGATTAATTGATACATGACAGTTGTGTAACACCGTGGGATAACTAGAAACTGATATTTCACACACCGCACAGGTGATTAACGAAAAGGCCAAGGGCCGGCTCTGCTGACCACCAACCACATGCTTACGGGTCATAAATAAATCAGCATTGTCGCAGGGCGGTCAATAACAGAGGCCACCCCGTACGTGTCCTACAGATGTCATTAAGGGAGAACCNTATATTAAGAGTAGATAATAGGGAATTCCCTAGCTATTATCTACTCCTGATATTATGCAGGACGCATCCCATTTACCTTTTCTTGTTTCATGAAAATATTTAGCTACTCGTTATCTGTTTCAGAAGAGCGTCCTGCGTTTATTTATAGCTACATCATTGATGGACTCCCGTAATCTAGTTGACGGTAGATCCAAAAGAATGTTATAATAATTATGTTAATATATAATAAAACGTAACATATATACCCATATATACTTTGATTATTGTAATTTCTAATGTTTCTATTGTTATTCCGTTACTTGGATAATTCAGAATAGTGTTAAAAACAAAATTAGAAGAAAGGAAAACATGAAGTACTAAAGAGAAAAAAACGAAAAATAAGTCCTCCTAGTCGGGATTGAACACGTTATCTCGCTAACTTCATTAAGCCAACCGCCTTTAGCCGCTAGGCCATCACGAATACAGTTTAAAGTTCTATTTGCGCGTTCGCCTAATGGTTAGGGCAGTTTAATACAGCTACATCAGGACAGGACAGGTTCAAAACCCACTAGGTGATATATTTTTCGCTTTATTTTGTTCCGTAATTACCGTATTTTTTTCCTTGTTCTAATTTTGTTTGTAACGTTATTCTGATCTATTTAAGTAACGAAATATCATTAGGAACATTAGAAATTACAATAATCAAACTATATAATATATACTAATGTTCCTAATGTTATTCCGTTACTTATATAGCTCAGAATAACGATCATAATAATTTTAAATTAATTGCTATTCACGTAACAAACATTTCCTTTTATTTAGTCCTGATTTTATTTTAGGTTGATATCATTTTAATTCTGTAGCGTCGCGCAGCGTGTAGTAATAGGGAATCAATCGCACCATCAAACGCGTTGCATGCACAAACGTTTCCTCTCAACGGTTAAATCTCTATATACTATTTCACGTAACCCGCTTTTACCCATTTTTCTTTATTTCTCAAATCTGTCACATCTGTCATCTCGTACAGTACCGCAAAAATTACGAACGCCGCTGGGTGCATGTGACATAGCTGTACGCCAAGACAAATAGCCCTACTTGCACGTGAATATAAAATAAACAAATAAGATATATTAATATATATATATATATATATATATCCCATGTGCATTGCTATGTGCTGTAGTATATACATTGTATCTTACTTTAGCGCGTCTGATTAAGATAACTTATCGTTTCGCCTCTTTGTACGGACGAAAGAAACGCACACATTAGTTTTGGCTCTGGCACGAATCCGGTATCTTGGTAATTCGCAGCACCCATGTTTAATGCGTATATCTGCCATAGAAGTAGAGAGAGAGAGAGAGAGAGAGAGAGAGAGAGAGAGAGAGAGAGAGAGAGAGAGAAAGAGGGAGAGAGAGGGAGGGAGAGAGAGAGCGCGAGAGAAAGAAAGAGAGAAAGAAAGAGAGAGATAGAGAGAGAGAGAGAGAGAGAGAGAGAGAGAGAGAGAGAGAGAGAGAGAGAGAGAGAGAGAGAGAGTAGTAGTACATCGGTTCTACTTCTATGATATCTGCTAGCATATAGCGCGCGAAAACCAACCCCGACCGGCAGCAAAGATGAAACCGGCGACAGCCATGGCGATGGACGTTGACGCTGCAATGATGCAGGCGGGAGGCTTTGGACGCTATCAGATGATAATATTTACGGTCATCTCTGTGATGGATCTGTGCGTCGCCTGGCATGTGATGTCGATTAATTTACATCGGTGCAGAACCGAATATCACTGCAAGGTAAGTCACACGCACAGCTATAGCTATAGCAACCGAATGTATATCAACAAATCCCCCAATTTTTTTTACTATATATATTCATGCCATGTATCACCTGCTATGGTACCTATATATGCGCACACACTACGAGATATAAGTTCAATAAAGGGTATGCAGATACTCCCCCTCGAGACGGCCAAGTAGAACACATCTCCGTACGAGTGTCAACATACTAGCCCGTCATTTTTAGATACCAGAAGCGGTGTCGTAAATGAGACCCATACCGTGGATACGAGATAACTGCGGAGGCTGGAAATTAGCAACCTGCCAGCAATTTGTTAACAGCTCAGTGGATAATTCGACGATAGACTGCCAGAATGGATGGTGGTATGACGACACACACGGAAACAATATCGTTGTCGAGGTAGGTTGGTCCAACTCTGCAGTCATTGAAATGCTGTATCTAGGAGCGTGAAAGACTACACATTGACAAACTTTAATTCAATATGCGTTAAATAATATCTCATCAATATAAACAATTTATACGTTACAACGCCATGAATCTGTTGGTGACAATGACGACGCGGGCGACAATGATGATAAATGTGACGATAATAATTATGATGATGATGATAATAATAATAATAATAAAGAAGAAGAAGAAGAAGAAGAAGAAGAAGAAGAAGAAGAACAAGAAGAAGAACAAGAAGAAGAAGAAGAAGAAGATGATGATGAGGATGATGATGATGATGATGACGATGATGGGGATGATGATGAAGAATACCATCCCAGAAGCCACCGGCTAATGCCGCGATCCACTTTGGACATAATAATAATACATCCATCATCATCATCATCCAGTCACTCATCATCATCATCATCATCATCATCATCATAATAATAATAATAATAATAATAACAATAACAACAATAATAATGGTGCTGACGCTTTTGATGCTGTTGAAACTGACGACGACGCCGACGACGACGACAACAACGTTGCCGACGACGACGACGATAATGATGCTAATATTGCAATGGTAACTTTCGTTTCCTAGTGGGACCTCGTTTGCGACATGAAGGTCGGTGTTCAACTGACGATAACCGTGTACATGTTTGGAAAGCTGTTCGGCGCTCTAATAGCTCCACAGGTGGCGGATTTCTTCGGGCGGAAGCCGACGGCGATATGTCTTGGCTTGAGTTACGTCGCGTTCGGCGTAGCGAAGGTCTTTACGCAGTCGTACGCTCAGTTCATGGTCATGCATTTTTTCATGGCTTTGTCGCAAACGGTTTGTATTCTATTGTATTTTACCGAGTTATTTTCTCTATCTATTTATCTAGCTAGCTGTCTATCTGTCTATCAATGTCTCCCCCTCTCTCTCTTTCTCTCTCTTTCTCTCTCTTTCTCTCTATTATATATTAATCTGTTAAATAGTTTGTCTTTTTGCCTGAGTGTGATCACGTTCGACTAATACCTATCTATCGATCGTTAAGAGAACTGAATTGCGTGTAAGCAGGGCGCAGGCCTGGCCGCGTTCGTCCTGCTGTGTGAGTCGGTGCCTCAATCGTCACGAGCCACTGTCGGACTAGTCTTCATGAACGTGTGGAGTGTGGGCATCATGACACTGCCTCTGCTAGCGTACTTTATACCCAACTGGAGAACCTTGCAACTCACTATGGTGCTACCTATGACTATCACCATCACCTATTACTGGTAGGTATCGTTAGATCACTGGCAGTTTACTGGTAGGTATCGTTAGCTCAATGTTAGTTTACTGGTAGGTATCGTTAGCTCACTGGTAGTTAACTGGTAGCGTTGCGTAACCGTCACTGGTAGTTCACTGGTAAGGTATGTTACTCCGGTAGTTACTGGTGTAGGTAGTATCGGCTTAATCTCTGGTTAGTTTATCTGGTAGGTATGTTAGATCTCTGTTAAGTTTTACCTGGTAGGTATCGTAACGTCACTGATAGTTACTGGTAGGTATCGTTAACTCAAGGTAGCTTTACTGGTAGGGATCGTTAGATCACTGGTATTTTCTGTGAGGTATCGCTTAACGTTCACTGTAGTTTACTTGCGTAGGGTATCGTCGTAGGCTCCACTGTGTCTGGTAGTTTACTGGTAGGTATCGTTAGATCACTGGTAGTTTACTGGTAGGGCTCACTGGTAGTTTACTGGTAGGTTACTGTGGTATCGTTAGATCACTGGTAGTTTACTGGTAGGTATCGTTAGATCACTGGTAGTTTACTGGTAGTTTACTGGTAGGTATCGTTAGATCTCTGGTAGTTTACTGGTAGGTATCGTTAGATCTCTGGTAGTTTACTGGTAGGTATCGTTAACTCACTGGTAGTTTACTGGTAGGTATCGTTAACTCAATGGTAGTTTACTGGTAAGTATCGTTATAGATCACTGGTAGTTTACTGGTAGGTATCGTTAACTCACTGGTAGTTTACTGGTAGGTATCGTTAGATCACTGGTAGTTTACTGGTAGGTATCGTTAGATCACTGGTAGGTATCGTTAACTCACTGGTAGTTTACTGGTAGGTATCGTTAGATCACTGGTAGTTTACTGGTAGGTATCGTTAGATCACTGGTAGTTTACTGGTAGGGCTCACTGGTAGTTTACTGGTAGGTTACTGTTGTATCGTTAGATCACTGGTAGTTTACTGGTAGGTATCGTTAGATCAATGGTAGTTTACTGGTAGGTATCGTTAGATCACTGGTAGTTTACTGGTAGGTATCGTTAGCTTGCTGGCAGTTTACTGGTAGGTATCGTTAGATCTCTGGTAGTTTACTGGTAGGTATCGTTAGATCACTGGTAGTTTATTGGTAGGTATCGTTAACTCACTGGTAGTTTACTGGTAGGTATCGTTAACTCACTGGTAGTTTACTGGTAGGTATCGTTAACTCACTGGTAGTTTACTGGTAGGTATTGTTAGATCACTGGTAGTTTACTGGTAGGTATCGTTAGCTCACTGGTAGTTTACTGGTAGGCCATCACGACGCTGCGATCAACCGCCTGTAAGATACTTAAATTGTCAATCCTTAAAATTCGAACAGGATACTTCCTGAGTCGGTGCACTGGCTGGTTGCTAG
>NW_014580580.1:16457-17872 GCF_000485595.1 Priapulus caudatus
GTGTGTGTGTGTGTGTGTGTGTGTGTGTGTGTGTGTGTGTGTGTGTGTGTGTGTGTGTGTGTGTGTGTGTGTGTGTGTGTGTGTGTGTGTGTGTGTGTGTGTGTGTGTGTGTGTGTGTGTGTGTGTGTGTGTTAGTATGTGTGTGTCTGGCTTGTGCGGACGTGCCTCGCCGTCCACAGCCTCGTTCTCGCGATGGATCGTCACGCGCGTACCGCACTTACACCACAGCGTGTAGCGGCGGTACCGGTGCTGCCCTCTGGCGTTACGACAACTCTCCATGTACTCGGCCGTGCACAGTCGCATCATATCTTCCAAATGCCGATCGAGTTTGAAGCAGGCGACGCAGTCGAACGCACCGGCGTTCACCTCCTGGTCTACACTACTAAATAGCACATCGGGGTCGCAGTCGATCGGAGACAATGCTCCCGCATCTGAAGACGCAGCGAGTTCCACAAGCGGCGATGACGTCAGATGTTTTTCTTGATGCTCGTCGGTGTCAACTGTCGTCACTAGGGGGCGGGTCGGTGACACATGGTTGCTATCGTTTGGTGTTGTACTGCAGGAGAGAAAAGCGGGAATATTTCAGTTTATCCATATGACTGCAAAATGTAAATATATACGATAATCGCCACACTGTCGAGTTATTCGTTTAATTTTATAATGTAAAGACAGACAGTCAGACAGACGGACAAACGGACGGATGGACGGACGGACGAATGGACGGACGAACGAACGGACGGACGGATGGACGGACGGGCGGACGGACGGACTGACGGACAGACAGAGGGACAGACAAACAGGCAAACAGACAGACACCGTCAGCAAACGCGTGGCGACAACACCCGAGAGGAGCGGAGAAACCGTCGGTCGAGTAGATGCGACGACAGCACTGCCTAGCGGCGAGGAGAAGCCGTCGGAAGGAATTCAACGGGAGGCGAAGAATACTACGGATAGCAACGCTATGCAAGCTTCCAAACTTGCTAGACGACAAGCGACGACGACGGCGACGTCGGTGGAGTGCACGACGTCGCGTCGTTCTCGCCCTGCACGCTTCATCGATCTGTATGGAAACTCATTGGCAATCATAGTGAGGCTGTTCGCGTTCGCGCAGCTGGTCGCCTGCGTTGGCTTGGCGGCCATGTTTGTTACGGATGAGAATTTCGAGCTGTCGCGTGGAGTTGAGATGCCGTGGTTGCAGCGCGGATACAGCCTCGCCGATCTGTTTTGGGCAATCGCAGAGGTGACGCCTTACGGTAAAACAGTGATGTGACCACACGCTCTTTAACGAGACTCTAGAGAGAGAGAGAGAGAGAGAGAGAGAGAGAGAGTAGAGAGAGAGAGAGAGAGAGAGAGAGAGAGAGAGAGAGTAGAGTAGTACGTAGTACGTACGTACGTACGTACGTACGTACGTACGT
>NW_014580581.1:0-834 GCF_000485595.1 Priapulus caudatus
ATGCGGGGGACTTGTAGAGAGGATGCGGGGGACTTGTAGAGAGGATGCGGGGGACTTGTAGAGAGGATGCGGGGGACTTGTAGAGAGGATGCGGGGGACGCACACATGGCTGGCTAGTCGTCATGTCTATGCGGGAAGCTGTGGATGGAAGCCCTGTGCACTGTCGCATGCGGGAAGCTGTGGATGGAAGCCCTGTGGACTGTCGCATGCGGGAAGCTGTGGATGGAAGCCCTGTGGACTATCGCATGCGGGAAGCTGTGGATGGAAGCCCTGTGCACTGTCGCATGATTGCTGCTGCAGATATCTGCCGCTATCACCACCGCCGCCGTCGTCGCCGCCGCCGCCGCCGCCGCCGTCGTCATTGTCGTCGTCGTCTCTCTCCCCCTCTCTCTTTCTCCGTCTCCCCTCTCTCTTTCTCCGTCTCCCCTCTCTCTTCTCCGTCTCCCTCTCTCTTTCTTACTTTTTCTCTATCTCTCTCTCTCTCTCACTCTCACACAATCCTCCTCCTCGGCGTCCTTCTCCTACTCCTTCCCGTCTTCATGATTCTCATCCTCCTCCTGTCCCTCCTCATCTTCGTCCGTCTCCTCCTCCTTCTCCTCCTGCCCCTCCTCCTCCTCGTCCTCTTCCTCCTCCTGTCCCTCCTCATCCTCGTCTGTCTCCTCCTCCTCCTCCTCGTCCTCTTCCTCCTCCTGTCCCTCCTCATCTTCGTCCGTCTCCTCCTCCTTCTCCTCCTGCCCCTCCTCCTCGTCCTCTTCCTCCTCCTGTCCCTCTTCATCCTCGTCCGTCTCCTCCTCCTCCTCCTGTCCCTCCTCATCCTCGTCCGTCTCTTCCTCC
>NW_014580581.1:1883-10781 GCF_000485595.1 Priapulus caudatus
CGTGCGTGCGTGCGTGCGTGCGTGCGTGCGTGCGTGCGTGTGTGTGTGTGCGCGTGCGCGCTGATGGTGCCGTAAGTAAGTGGTGCGGCTCGCACGTCACTGTCCCCTTGTGACGTGAGGGAGGGAGAAGGAGAGAGAATACGTGCTGGTTGTACTGCTGCTGCTGCTGTTAACGTTACTGCTGCTGCTGCTACTGCTGCTACTACTGCTGCTGCTGCTGCTGCTGCTGCTGCTGCTACTGCTGCTACTACTACTGCTGCTGCTGCTACTGACCTGTGTTGTCAGATTTGTTAATGGCTAGTGCTGCTGCTGATAATGCTGTTACTGCATTGACCCCTGCAAACTTTTTTTTTTTTATCTGTCACTATTGCACTACAATGGACACATCGCTGCAGTAGCCATGAAGGCAGCTCTTAAACACCAGATACTTATTCTCCCTGACAACGTTTTCTTCCTCCGACTCTACATCAGTGTGCGAAGATGGCTCTGTAGAGGATGGCTGGGACTCGCTCTCAGATCCCTGACTACCGTATACATGAATAGATCGATAAAATAGTTAGAAAATATGAGATACCTTCTTACCTGAAATAGATGTTTTTTGGTTAATACTATCTGTACCTTGTATGACTCGCATATATAAGAGTACTCGTCACCGGAGTTAGCTGCAACATCCTTGTTAGAGGTAGACAGGTTCCTGAAAATGAAGTAGATTCCTTAAAAACCGATGACTTTGTTCATGACTACATGTATGTAGTTAGAAAATTAGGCATATTTCTCTTACAATTGAGGCTTTGCATGGTGTGGAGGCATTGCATGGTATGGTAGCAGCAGTGTAGGCGCGAGCGTAGCTGAGGTCACAGGAAACATTGAATATGGAGCCGTATGTATGTAACTTGGCTTTCGCAGCGAGGACAGGGTAACTGTAAGGATTAGTTTGGGTTGACATGGACTAGTGGTGGCACAATCTTTCTGTAACGGTAATCACAATGTGACAATTATAATAGAGTTATAGGACTCTTACATATCGCAAACTGTTTTACTGATCTATTGTTTATGTAAGTTCAAATCTGTATTGTAGTACATATGTATAGTATATATGTACAGACTTCGTTCGTACAATAAAGTTTTATTTATGCTGAACAGTAAGTACGTCAACACGTCACTGTAGGCACAACACGTCACTGTAGGCACAACACGTCACTGTAGGCACAACACGTCACTGTAGGCACAACACGTCACTGTAGGCACAACGTCACTGTCACCTGATGAAGTTTCGTGGCTCGCATCTGGCGCTTGTGGCTGTTGTAGCGCTACTTGTGGCTGTTGTAGCGCTACTTGTGGCTGTTGTAGCGCTACTTGTGGCTGTTACAGCGCTACTTGTGGCTGTTACAGCGCTACTTGTGGCTGTTACAGCGCTACTTGTGGCTGTTTAGGCAAGCGCTACTTGTGCTGTTACAGCGCTACTGTGTGGCATGTTACACAGCGCACTTGTGGCTGTTACCAGCGCTACTTGTGGCTGTTACACGCGCTACTTTGTGGCTGTTACATGCGCTACTTGTGGTGTTTACACGCGCTACTCGGTGGCTGTTCAGCGCTAGCTTGTGGCATGTACGCGGCTACTTGTGGCTGTTTAGTCAGGCGCTACTTTGTGCTGTTGCAGCGCTACTTCAATCTGCTTCTTCGCTCTGTTTAAACTGGTCAGCCTCGAATTCTTATTGGTTGGCTTGTGGTCAAATATGGTTGGAATGGCTCCTTTCTTCAAACGAGGCTTGTGCGGGCGGAAGTCCAAGTGCTTTACTCGCTAGCAATGTCTAGCATTAAATTCAATTTAATTTTAATTCATCAAAAGAAAGAAAGTTTTTTTTATTAAATATCGTGGACCCCTCATTAATATGGACGGCAGTGTAATTTCCTGAGGAATGATAAATAATTAGTTTGGAAAGGTTAATTTCGATCAGTTACCTTTGAATAGCATGGTTTTCAGACTATCGTGATAACGAGGATTGATTGTAAATGATCTGTGATTATATGCAATTATTTATTTATAAATTATAGCACTACACTACTAATAATATACTACTATAATACTACTATACTATACTATACTACTATACACTATACTACTATAATAGTAAAGCTAATTATATGTATCAGCACTTGAAACGTCTATTGTACATTTTGTAGCAATTACTATTAATATACTATACTATAATACTAAAATACTATTAGTATTAGTATAACTATCATAATTGCATAAAGTACATGTTTTCTCTTATTGGTATAAGCCTACCTTTGGTATTACCTTTGTATTTAGCATTCATCTTCAAAATGCTTGGAACACAACGTACTGTGGATGTAGGGCCCTAGGTCGTAAATTCCACTTGGGCCTCCCGATACGTGTGAGCCATGCCTTCCTAAACCTAGCCGTAGAATTTTTGGGCAACTTGTGAAAAGAAACACATTCCTTGTATGGCAGTTCCTGCATTAGTAATCCAAGTCACTGGGTATTCACTGTTAGTGTTAGACTTGCATCCAACCGCTTTGCAATAGACCATTTTTAATAAATTATATCACTAAATATGTATGTATATTATATTAATATGTATAAATAATAAATGTGTAATAAGCAAAGTGTAGTCTAGACTAAAGACTCAGTATTGACTGATTGACAGTAAGAGTAAAAAGACTCGTCTGCACCATAACATCAAAAAACAAAAGACCGCTTGGCAATTATATGCTGGCGCCATCTATTGGTGCAATAGTATGGCAGCCTCCTTAGATTTATATTTTCTATGGAAAAAATTGCAATTATAATATAAATACGAAAATTATATAGATATTATTATTTTGCAAATTATATGCTTTATTTGAATGGCTAGTTGTTTGTTACTTCTGGAGTTCTCCTGAAGCTGAACTGCTGCTACTACTGCTGCTGCTACTGCTGCTGCTGCTACTACTGCTGCTGCTACTACTGCTGGCTGCTGCTACTACACTAGTAGTACTGACTACTGCTGCTGGCTGCTGCTGCTGCTGCTGCTGCTACTACTGCTGCTGTTGTTACTGCTACTACTGCTGCTGCTGTTACTACCAGCCTCCCCAATCTGCGGCTCATGTGTGAGCGACACTAAGTGGTGGCGGCGGCGGCGGCGGCGGCGGCGGCGGTGCGATCATGTAAGTGATGTAAATCATGGCCAGCTGTCCCGGTCAGCACTTACCGCGCCTCCTCCCTCCTCCTCCTGCTGCTGCTGCTCTCCCTCCCTCTCCTTCTTCCTCCTGCTACTGCTGCTGCTGCTGCTGCTCGCTGCTGCTGTCTGTGGCTGCTGCTGCTGCTGCCTGCTGCTGCTGCTGCTGCTACTGCTGCTGCTGGCTTGCTTGCTGCTCCGCCTCTCCCGCGCCTCCGCTCTGCTGCTGCCCTTTCCTCTGCTGCTCGGCTGCTTTCGCCTCCGCTCTCCTTATTCCTCTCCTCCTGCTGCTGCTGCTCTCTCCTCCTGCGCCTGCCTGCTGCTCTCCTCCCTCTCCTTCTTCCCATCTTCCTCGCTGCTACTGCTGGCTGCTGATGCTTTCCTTCTGCCTCCCTTTCCCTCTGCTGCGCTCTGCCCTGCCCTCTCCCTTCTTCCTCCTGGGCTACTGCTGCTGCTGCTGCTGCTCTCGCCTTCTCCTCCTGCTGCTGCTCTCCTCCTCCTGCTGCGCTGCTCCTCCCTCCTGCGTGCTGCTGCTGCCGCCTCCTCTTCCTTCCTCCTCCTCCTCCTGCTGCCTGCTGCTCCCCTCTCCCTCCTCCTCTGGCTGCTAATCTCTCCCGCCTTTTCTACTGCCCTCATTTCCTCTTCCGCGTGTCTCTACGCTCTCTCTGTCCTGTCTCTTTAGCCTCCTCCCTGCTGCCGTCCCCTCTCTCCATCTCTCATCTATCCATCTCTTGCCTAACGGGTCTCTCTCCCTTACTGCTCTATAGTTAAGAGTAGCACTGGCGCAGTATGGCGACGCAATAGCGGAAGCACCGCGTGTGTGAATCTCGTGTCCAGGCACGACTGGTCGATAGAGACCATATCTTGGCGGTTAGCAGGCTCGGAGCTCGTCACTAATACAGGGATGAGAATTGTCTGTCGCGATCGGCGAATTCCGCCGGATTTGACAGGCCTGCGTGAATCGTGGCAAATCGCGGTGAAAAAGAAAAAAGAAAAAAGTTGGTGATGACTGTACTGTGGCTGCTGTGTTGAGAGATGGCTCACGCAGAGACAATCCAGTCTATATCATGAGCATTAAGGTGATGTTGTTGTTGACTTTCAGGCCCAATCCAAATTCCTGGGGCCCAGTTGTTATGTTGTGATTGTTAAACTGGCTAGGACAGGTAGGAAGCCATAGTGTAGCTGCCTGGAAGCTGTTTTGAACATGGTGGGTTGAGTAAATCTGTTGTATCGCATGACAATGTCTATTTGTATTATTCATGGGCTTGGAAAGGAAAATTGTTATACTGTTTTCTACCAGTTTAGATGTATATTGTTAGCCATTATGTACAGTTTGCTAGATTAGGCAACTAAAAGGTCATGGGGAAGGCCTCAATTTGTTGTTAAAATAAATATTATATTAGGCGTATGAACTTTTGGGCAAATACCTAAAATTGAGCCTAGAATGTACTCAGCAATGGGCGCTTAAAGATGCCGTTACGAAGTCCATTTTTCTCAAAGATCCCGCAGACCCCCTTTGGGGGGGGCACTCCTCCCCGCCACCTCTCCCACTTTGCGGCTATGCCGGCCTCGTAATTGTCCTTCGTATCTGATTCGCTCTTGCTGGTTCTCATCCCTGAATAAAGTAGAAGGTGATGAGGATGCTGGGATGCTGGATCTGGATGCTGGGATGCTGGGATGCTGGATGCTGGGATGCTGGATGCTGGATGGCTGGGATGCTGGGATGCTGGTGCTGGATGCCTGGACTGCTGGGAGGATGTGGAATAGGCTGTATTGAAAGCTTGATTCTTCCTGCTGAGTGCTGACCCTCCCAGCCCTCCGTCACGCTGCGGCCGCTGGCGCGCACCGCGCCACCCGTCTCCGGCGTCGGGCTAATTTTTTCGCAAGCACTCGGCGAGGCGGATGTTGGAGAGCGTCACAATGGCACTTGTGGTCGTCGTGGCAACGCGCCGGATGGCGCGGGTTTCGGGTGAAAGGCTAGCGACCGGCGGTCGTGGCGGTGCGGTAAGCGGTGCTTGGTAGCGGTGCCGGTAGTGGTGGCCGGTAGGCGGTGCTGGTAGCGTGCTGTAGCGGTGCTGGTAGCGGTGCTGGTAGCGGCGCCGGTAGCGGTGCCGGTAGCGGCTGTAGTCGGTGGCTTGGTTAGCGGTGTGCTGGTAGCGGCGCCGGTAGCGGTGCTGGTAGCTGTTGATCACCGTTTATAGGAGTCGCTGCATGTAGAGAGCCGTCATATAATTACATCATATAAACGCCGCGCGACGCGAGTCTGTGTGTGTGTTGGTGTGTGTGTGTGTGTGTGTGTGTGCGTGTGTGTGTGTGCGTGCGTGCGTGCGTGCGGGTCGGTGTGCGCCGCGCGCGTGGTGTGTGTGTGTGTGTGTGTGTGTGTGTGTGTGTTGTGTGTGTGTCGTGTTGCGTGCGTCGCGTGTGTGGGTGCATTGTATCGCGCGTGTGCTTGCCGTGCGTTAAGTACGGGTGTATGCGTGATCTAGGCGTGCATGTGCGTGGTGCGTGCGTGCGTGCGGGTGTGCGTGCGGGTGTGCGTGCGGGTGTGCGTACGTGCGTGCGTGCGTGCGTGCGTGCGTGCGTGCGTGCGTGCGTGCGTGCGTGCGTGCGAGCTCTCGGCGCGTGTACGTGCGTACACATAGCAGCACGCCGGCAGACTTAACCGGCTTCTGGCATAACAGCTCCCACGTGGCGGCGACAAGCAATGCAGCTCAGCTTGCCGGCTCGAGTTAATCTATATGCATGCAGGACACATTACACACAAAGCAATAGTCGCTCGGAGTGCATCTGAGAGCCGCTGCCATTTCCCGGCGGTCGTTACACGCGGCAATAAAATCGACGCTTGTGTAGTGTACTCAGCGGACCGTGCTGGGGAGGCCATTCCTACATCCCTCGTGCATGCACGCACCATCCCTCTATCCCTGGTGCATGCACGCACCATCCCTCTATCCCTGGTACATGCACGCACCATCCCTCCATCCCTGGTGCATGCACGCATCATCCCTCTATCCCTGGTGCATGCACGCACCATCCCTCCATCCCTGGTGCATGCACGCACCATCCCTCTATCCCTGGTGCATGCACGCACCATCCCTCCATCCCTGGTGCATGCACGCACCATCCCTCCATCCCTGGTGCATGCACGCACCATCCCTCGATCCCTGATGCATCCACGCAGCAACGATGTAGTTGTTGTCGTGTGTTATTGTTGCAGTGTGTTGTAACGATGTAGTTGTTGTTGTGTGTTATTGTTGCAGTGTGTTGTAACGATGTAGTTGTTGTTGCGTGTTGTAATGTGTTGTTGTGTGTTGTAATGTGTTGATGTGTGTTGTGTGTTGTAATGTGTTGCTGTTGTTGTAGCGCTGTAGTGTGTAGTTCTGCTCAGGCTTATTCCTGGGCACGCGCTCGCGGGAGCGGGAGAGCGGGAGAGCGGGGTAGCGGGGGAGCGGGAGCGGGGGAGCAGGGGAGGGGGAGAGCAGGGGAGCGGGAGCGGGAGGAGGAGCGGGAGCGGGAGAGCGGGGGAGCAGGGGAGCGGGAGCGGGAGAGCAGGGGAGCGGGAGCGGGAGAGCAAGGGAGCAGGGGAGCGGGAGAGATGCTGCTCCAAATTAGAGGCTGACTAGCGAGGCAGCCGCACGGAGGCACGCGATGAAATATTAATATCTCCATTTGATCGCGGCGTGTGTGTGGTGGGGGGGGGCATGGTGGCGGGCGCGTGGTCGTGGTCTGTTGGGGCATGTGTCTGGTGGGCGCTGTTGCGTGTGTCCGTGTGTGGGGGGGCATGTTGTGTGCGGCGGTGTGCAGTGTCGTGTGGGGGGGAACAGTGTGGTGCGTTGTCGTAGTGGGGGGGCATGTGTGTGGAGCGCGGTGTGCGCTGGTGTGGCGCGTTGGTTAGTTCACACACCTCTCTACATACCCTCAACCCTGTCCCCCTCATCCAACGCCATCCCCAACTACCTACCCTCCCCACCTCCTCCTCGACCCTGCCCCTTCACCCGTCCTGGTCGAGACCTCAAGCTCTAAACCCCAAGGCTAACCTTCCCGTCCTATACCTCTTTCCCCACGCACACCACCTCGCCAGCCTTCCCCCGGCATCCCTCGCAGCAACGCGATGACTAGAGATCTAGGCACCATGTAATTTGATGTGGGTGTGCATTCTCACGTAAGCGCATCCTTGCCATTGTCCCATATCTCTCTCCCCCCCCTAATGTTATTGAGATATCCCACGCTGCGTGCGTTGCGTGCGTGCGTGCGTGCTTGCGCTGCGTGCGTGTGCGTGCGTGCGTCGCGTGCGAGTCTGCATGACCGAGATCTAGAACACTATAATTGATTAAGACGGTACGCCAGTACAGAGCGCGAGGCAGAATCATTTGTACGTGATTTGTCAATTTTATTTGACAGCCACCACAAAACGGGGCTTCGTATATCCGAGCATAGCCTGCCTCTCTTAAATAGCGGCGGCTCTGCTTTCTGTCATACCCGTGCAATGAATGAAGAAAGGCAGCGGGAGGACATGTATGGAGAGAAGAAGGACGCGTGCTGGGGCGGGAGGGAGTAGAGTTAACGTCTCTCGCCGTCCCCTCCTAAGCCGAGTTCTCTCTCTCATCTCTCTCNTATCTATCTATCTATCTATCTATCTCTCTCCCTCTCTCTATCTCCCTCCCCCCTTACTCACTCACTCTCTCTCTCTGTCTATCTATCTATCTATCTATCTCTCTCTGTCTCCCTCCCCCTTACTCACTCACTCTCTCCCTGTCTATCTATCTATCTCTCTCCCTCTCTCTATCTCCCTCCCCCTTACTCACTCACTCTCTCCCTGTCCATCTATCTATCTATCTCCCTCTCCCTGTTTCCCCCCCTTACTTACTCACTCTCTCCCTGTCTATCTATCTATCTATCTATCTATCTATCTATCTATCTCTCTCCTCCCCTCTCTCTTCCTCTTTTTCGGACCCCCTCCCTTTTTAACCCGGCGCTCTCCTCGGTTCATTGATTACTAGATGCGGCAGCTGCAGATCGAAGATGATAACGGCGAGATGATGCGGCGCGAGCTTCATTGATGCGATTTAGTTGTGAGTGTGTCCGCTCCAGCATGTCTCCCTCTCTCATCCCGCTGTCTCTCCCTCTCTCATCCAGCATGTCTCTCCCTCTCTCATCCAGCATGTCTCTCCCTCTCTCATCCAGCATGTCTCTCCCTCTCTCATCCAGCATGTCTCTCCCTCTCTCATCCCGCTGTCTCTCATCCCGCTGTCTCGCATCCTGCTGTCTCGCATCCTGCTGTCTCGCTGTCTCACATCTCAATATCTCAGGCACTGAGCGCACATGACGTGTTCGTTCAGGGTAGAGGATGCTATACACCCGGCAGAGGGCGCGCGCGTCTCCATGCCCTGCCTTCAGTCTCACCCGTGTGTCTGGCTTCTGTCGCAGGCTCCCTCTCCTCGCGTCGCCGTGGTAACGGGATGCTGCGCAGGTCAGATGCGGATTTGATCGTCTGCGGGTTTCACGAAGCTTGCTGGGTTCTTTATCGCGGAGTTTCATCGTCATTCGTCGGATTGCCGGCAGCTTAGCTTGATATCCCATAAAACCTGTTATTGTGTTTATTCATAAGCGAGAGCAGTAACGCTGTGTCCTATATCCACAGCCGTCTCTCTCTCTATCTCTCCCTCTCTCTCTCTCTCTCTCTTTCTCTCTCTCTCTCTCTCTCTTTTTCTCTCTCTCT
>NW_014580581.1:14917-16043 GCF_000485595.1 Priapulus caudatus
GAGAGAGAGAGAGAGAGTGCGGGGGAGCGAGAGCGCGGAGAGAAAGGGGGGGGGGAGAGCAATAAATGCTCTAAAATTAGAAAGCGAAAACACATCCGCGAAATGTGACGCATTTTTACGCCTCGCCTTTGAAGAAGAAGAAACACCGAAATAGATACGCTGGTAATTTCCAAGGCCGACCCAGCAGACGAGAGTTCATAGATCAGGAACTAGCTGCTCGTGTCCAAGAACGCGGGGATTTCCAGCCCGGGCCGCCACCTAGCGGAGCGTGACCGAAACAGGGGCCGGGGGGGGGACATCGTGCTGCTGCTGCTGCTGCTACTGCTACTGTTTCTGCTGCTGCTGCTACTGCTACTGCTACTGCTTCCGCTGATGATGATGATGCTGCTGCTGCTGCTGATAATGATGATGATACTACTGCTGCTGCTACTGCAGCAGTGAGCAGCAGTAGCAGCAGTAGCAGCAGCAGCAGCAGCTGCTGTGCTGCTGCTGCTGCTGCTGCTGCTGTTGCTACTGTTACTGCAGGATGGCGTGTCAGCGTAATGGGATGTGATCACAGCGAGCTGTCCCCTCCATGGCGTGACGCGTGCCTGTCGTTAGCTGCTGCTGTCATGTCACATTCACATAATAGTCATGCATGTATGCATATATATATACACATATATATATACACATATGTATATACACACATATATATATACACACACATATATTATTATATATACATATATATATATTCATGAATGTATGTACGTCGTCTTTTGCAGCGCTCGTTATAGGTTGATTGGCAGCGCCTCAATCCCGTCTGCCTACGTTACTGCTACGTGTGTCTGCGTGCGTGCGTGTGCGGGGCGGGACGTCTCTTTGTGTGCGTCTGTATGCGTGTGCGTGCGTGCGTGCGTGCGTGCGTGCGTGCGTGTGTGCGCGTGTGCGCGTGTGCGTGCGTGCGTGTGTACATGTGTGCGTGATCGGATTTGGTGGTGATGAAACGGTTGCCAACGCACGCCGCGCACGCACACACGCACGCACACACTCACGCACGCACGCCGCGCACGCCGCGCACGCCGCGCACGCACACACGCACGCACGCACTCACGCACGCACGCATACACGCACGCCGCGCACG
>NW_014580582.1:0-1814 GCF_000485595.1 Priapulus caudatus
CTCTTTCTCGACCTCACTCTCTCCCTACCAGCCTATCTACATCTCTCTCTCTCTCTCTCTCTCTCTCTCTCTCTCTCTCTCTCTCTCTCTCTCTCTCTCTCTCTCACTACCTCACTCTCTCCCTACCAGCCTCTCTACATCTCTCCCTCCCTCACTGCCTTGCTCTCTTTCTTCCCCTCTCTCCTCGTTCCCCACCGTGTTTTTATCCCGAGGCTGTTTAGCAATCTCGTTGTTTAAAAACGGCCGATATCATCGTAAAACAAAGAGCGCAGCGCATCGATAACAGCGTCGCTTTTGAAGTGCTTCCAAACAAACAGAACAAACGAGAGAATTGGCGCCTGAACCGCGAAACAAAAGGCTCGCGAACACAAAAGCCTACTTGGTCTCACAAACGAAGTTTCCGTGTTCTCCTTCACTGAGTATCGCGCGCTCTCTCTCTCCCTCCCCTCTCTCTCTCTCCCTCCCCTCTCTCTCTCTCTGTGTGTGTCTCTCCCTTTCCTTTCTCTACCCCTCTCTCTTTCACTTCCCTCTCTCTTTCACTTCCCTTTCTCTCCCCCTTTCTCTCACTTCCCTCTCTCTCCCCCTCTCTCTTGCACTCCCCTCTCTCCCCTCTCACCCTCTCCTTCTCTCTCCCGCGTTCTTTGGCTCTATGGCGCGCTTCTTTTTTTGCCTCTCCCTCTCTGCCCCGTTCGTGACTCACACTCGGCCACCCTTTCTCACTTTCGTTTCTTTATACGCTCTTCCCTTTTTTCCATGTAAGCTTTTTTTGTCCCTTTCTCTGCCCTGGTTACCTACGCTCTTTTTATCGCTCTTCCTCCCAAACAAAAACATGTACGCACGCGCGCAGTCTGACCTCTTTTCTTTCCTACTCTCTCTCTCCGTCTCCTCTCCCATCCCCTCTCCCCTTCCCGCTAGGGAGCGTCGCTGGCATGTAACTCGCCGTTGTTTAGCTCCCACGTAAACGTCACAGAACACACACACACGCACACACGCACACACACACACACACACACACACACACACACACACGCACGCACGCACGCACACACACACACACACACACACACACACACACAAACANCTCTCTCTCTCTCTCTCTCTCTCTAAGCGTTACTCTCTCTATCTCTTTCTCTCTCTCTCTCTCTCTCTCTAACGCGTTACTCTCTCTGTGTATCTTTCTTTCTCCGTCTACCCACTCTCCTATTATCGCTTGTGTGCGCCGTGGCGCTCTCATATCTCATCTCTGGGTGTGTGTGTTTCTCTTCTAGACCTCTGTTCTCGCTACCTCGCGCGCGCGTTCTCTCTCTCTCTCTCTCTCTTTTGCTATCTTTTCATCTAATCTTTTCTGAGTTTCTATCCTCTATCTTCGTCTCCGTCTGTAAATCTCTCTCCCGCGCGGTCTCTTACTCACTTCCGCTTTGACACTCCTGTTTACGCTCTAACGTTTTTCTTGTTTCCTTTGCGAATCCCCTTTCTTCCTGTCTTTCTCGTGCCACTCTCTTCCCGTCTCCCTATTACTCCTGCACGCCCCTCTCTCTCCCTTCTCTCTCTCCCACTCGCTTCCTTCCTGTTTTTACTCGCTGATTTTTGCTTACGATTTTAACTCGCGCCCTGCCACTTTCTCTTTCTCTCCCTTTTCTCTCACTTTGGCCCTCTCGCTCGCTCTCTTTTTCTCTCGTTCTCTCATCTAACCCTTCCTTTTTTACCTGCCTCCCCCTCTTTCTCGACCTCACTCTCTCCCTCCCAGCCTATCTACATCTCTCTCTCTCTCTCTCTCTCTCTCTCTCTCTCTCTCTCTCTCTCTCTACCTCACT
>NW_014580582.1:2709-4873 GCF_000485595.1 Priapulus caudatus
CACACACACACACACACACACACACACACACACACACACACACACACACACACACACACACACACACACACACACACACACACACACACACACACACACACACACACACACACACACACACACACACACACACACACACACACACGGCAGCAGCAGCATGTACTACGTACGTTGTCGTTCCTCAGGTCCCACGTGAACGTGTCGAGTGGCAGCTGCTCACGCGTGGGTGACTTGCCGACCAGGTGAATACTCTTCGAACCGCGGTTCGTGTAACCGTGATGGAAGAAGTCTACAGCGGAGCGCGGGTCGCGCTGGTGGAACGCCCAGATCACCTTCAGCGTGCCATCCTGCGGCGGAAACACAAGAACGTCAGTGCGGTAAACACAAGAACGACAATGGGGGTAAACACAAGAACGACACTGCGGGAAACACAAGAACGACAATGTGGTAAACACAAAAGAGACAATGTGGGAAACACAAGAACGACGGTGTGTTAAACACAAGTACGACAATGTGGTAAACACAAGATCGACAACGCGGGAAACACAAGAACGACAATGTGGTAAACACAAGAACGACAATGTGGTAAACATAAGAACGAAAATATGGTAAACACAAGAACGACAATGTGGTAACCACAAGAACGACAATGTGGTAAACACAAGAACGACAATGTGGTAAATACAAAAACTAAAATGTGGTAAACACAAGAACGACAATGTGGTAAACACAAGAACGACAAGGAGGTAAACACAAGAACGACAATGTGGTAAACACAAGCACGACAATGTGGGAAACACAAGAACGACAATGTGGTAAACACAAGAACGACAATGTGGTGAACACAAGAACGACAAGGAGGTAAACACAAGAACGTCAGGTTCTCTGTGTGGGTACCACTAGGCTGTATATAATAACATATTATTATATGCTGCTGTTATTACTGTTGTTATGATGCTGTTATAGGTACTACTTATATTACTGTTATTATATACACAGCTACAATCTGTCATTATATACACAGCTACAATCTGTCATTATATACAGCTGGAGTAGAGAGTACGAAGAGCAAGTACCAGGTCGCGCTATCTGACCAAATTTCTATAATAATTGTCTATATAATATATAGAGGAGCTATACATCTACGATCATACTGTATAATGAACAGAGAATTAATAGACATATTAAATCATCAAACGTGCCAGATCTTTCTATCTCTCTCTCTCTCTCTCTCTGCGCTCTCTCTTTCTTTCTCTCTCAGAAAATGCTCCACTCTCTAAATTTACATGATCGTAAAGATGGCAGATAATTTCAAATTAATCGAACTCCGGCCGCTATGATCAATAGATATATATAACTTGCATCCTTAGAGATATTAACGCAGATATCATATCGCGGAGGGAGAGTACGTGCGTGTTGGCTGCAAGACACGTGATAGCTGGCAATAGTTTTATCGATTCATCGTATAAACATTAATAATCTACGAGCATGATTGTCATGTATGTCTCTCTCTCTCTCTCTCTCTGGGCCCTGGGTACTGTGCTCACGTCGGTGATACGGACTAGATATATAGTTGCCATGCGCAACTGTGTCTCCTGCGACTCCTCGTTAATTTGATGGTGCTAACGTGTGATAGATTGGACGCCAAGCATTTTATACTTAAGATCCTGTTCCTCTAGGAACTGCGTTGTCGGGATGGCCGACGCATATAACTTGTAGGAGCGGCGCATTATATTGCCCTCACAGCCGTGCTCGCTGGATTTATTTCAAGTATAGTACATGACTTGTCATGCTGCTCGGTCAACGAATTTCGAGAGAGAGATAATAGGATAGGAGGCAGAGAGAGGGAAGAATGAAGCATTGCTTGCATAAAAGAGGAGCGAGAGTCAATATATAAGAGAGGAGTACGATGTCTAAGTGCTGAGCAGAGAGAGAGATACACGGAGAGCACGGACAGAGAGATGAGATGTGAGTGTGGTGGAGATGAGACGAGACGAGATGAGACGGAAGAGAGAGAGCAAAGGGAGAGAGGAGAGGAAGATGAGGATGAGATGAGAGCAGATGGGAGGAGAGTAGACTGCAAAGCAGAGAGAAAGAGAGAGAGAGAGACTGGATAACAGAGCATCGGCAGCGACAGAGAGAGGAAGAGCAGAGAAGAGACGAC
>NW_014580582.1:13248-13819 GCF_000485595.1 Priapulus caudatus
TGTGTGTGTGTGTGTGTGTGTGTGTGTGTGTGTGTGTAGTGTGAGTGAGTGTGTGTGTGTGTGTGTGTGTGTGTGTGTGTGTGAGCGTGTTTGTGCGTATGTATCTGTGCGTACGTGCTTGCGTGTGTGTATGTGTGTGCGTGCGTGCGTGCGTGTACATGTGTCCGTGTGTGCGTGTACATGTGTTCGTGCGCGTGTGTACATGCGTGCGTGCGTGTACATATGCGCTCTTGTGTCCGTGGAAACGCGTTCGTAATATGTTTGTTTTATGCGCGCCTCGCACTCGCCGCGCCACGCGCTCGCGACTATTTGCTTTTAATCTAAGCCTAGTAACGACCATGGCGGGCCCATTAAGCTGCCTTTATGGACGAAATAAAAGGGGATTTCGCCACGCGGCCCCGGCGGCTTACGCTGGGCCAGATTAGGCGCGTTAGTTTAACTGCCCCGTGTAAGCTTCTCCCCTTCTCTCTCTCTCTCTCTCTCTCTCGCTGTCTCGTGTCGAGGCGCACAAGAGTTATCGCCTTCTCAAGGATCGGCGCGATGGCGAAAGAAGAGAGAGAGAGAGAGAGAG
>NW_014580583.1:0-2902 GCF_000485595.1 Priapulus caudatus
TCACACACAAACACACACACACACACACAAACAAACACACACACACACACGCACACACGTTTATGCACGCTCGCATGTAACCCACAACACGAGAAGCTGTTCACATACTGATCTTTCTTCCCGCACATAATCATTTTTTCGTCTGCGCCAGGCAAAGGCCGCGGCCATTTTGCTCGTGATATACGAGCCATTTAATTGTGTGAAAACGCGCCTGTGTACACATCTCTCTACGGAACGATGATTATACGTCACATTACATTGTACATCGAGATACTCGATAAAAAAAAACGAACGACAAACGCAGCAGAGGTTATGTATTGAAGTCAATATATGAGCAGAAGCAATCGCAGATATACAGACTCCAACAAAGACAGAGACAGGGACAATATCAGGCGTGGATACTTAAGTAAAGGCAGAGGCTGATACAAAACGATTAACATCGTACGCCATAGAAATGTCGAATGTACTAAAAACAAGGGTAGCATTCAACACAGTAGCCGCAAGAACGAACACATAGCGATAGCTTTAAAGATCACAGGCAAAGTAGAATTTAAGGCAATAATCACGTAACAATTACTCATATGTGCTTATAATTGGTGGTTACTCTGCCTCAACCGTTGATTAAAACATAATAAAATATTATTTTATGTTAAACTGTCGACTTGGTGAATTCCACTAAAGCTTCGTGCGCTTCCGTAAGAAATCCGAATTTGAACAGGATATGACGTCAAGGATGACATTCCGGTTGGCTTTCCTACTGTGCTTTACAGTGTTTACAGTACAGTCGACGTGTTAAAACTAGTATACTGTTGTGCTGTAGAGTGTCGTAATGGGTCTGGGGCAGGAAAGGAAGCAAAGTGCTTTCATAGATTGCCAACAGAAAACAAAATTAGGGATATCTGGCTTTCAAAATCAGCAGAAAGGGCTGGGTGCCCACGAAACACACGATGCTATGTGGAGATCAGTTCGCACCAGTGCATTTTTGTGCCACAAAATATAGCAGCTTGTGTTGGATCATGGATGGCAAGTTCGAAGCAGAAAGTTAAAACCTGTCATACCCACAAAGTTCAGTCATAAAGCTTCAAGGGATGGTATCGGTAGTCGAAGGCAAAGCATTGCCGTTGCAAAAAGAGGAAATTTGGAGGTAAGTGACTATGTTAAAAAAATTTTTTAATTATTTTAAGCTTAATAGGCCCTAGAAGTAGAACTAGGTTTTAAGTTTAAAAAACGTGGTTAAAACATGAATGAAATGCGTCGTGGCTTTTCCAAACGAATAACAACGTAATTTTCTGATTGTAATAGACTAATAGCTATAGACATAAGCCCATATGGTCTTAATGTAGCGACAGAAGCAACCGAGACAGCGGTATATACAGAGGCTGAGAGAAGACAGATATGGTAGCCAAAAATCAGGAAAGAGCTGCGAGCGAAACAGAACGAGGTTAGATGGTAAAACCCATCTGTTATCGACCTGAAATCGTTTGTAACTCTAATTTTGCTCTCGATGGTGCGCCTATATAATCAATGGCCATAACCCCGTCACGGTCCTATAACCGGTTCAAGGATAGAGAACATGGGTCCCAATAAAACCAATGTCATTTACATCAATATAAATATTATATTATATCAATATAATAGGTTAGGGTTATGGTTATGGTTAGGGTTAGGGTTAGGGTCACCAGGGTTAAGGGATTTAGAATTAGGGTTTAGGGTTAGGGTTAGGCACATTGGTTTAGTGGGACCCATGTTCTCTATTCCTTGGCCTATAACCGCTTTCCTCTCTCTCTCTCTCGTCGTCTCTCTATCTCTTCTCGCCTGTCGTTCTGTCTCTCGTCCTCTCGTCTCTCTCTGCTGCTCTTTCATCTCTTCTCTCTCTCTCCTCTTCGTCTTTCCCTCCTCTCCTCTCTTCTTTCACATCTCTCTCTTTGTCCTTTCCCTCGCCAACACCTACTCCTCCTTCTCTCGCTCTGTGTACTTCTTCTCTTCTCTATTGCCTGGCCCCCACACACTATCTCTCTCGCTCACACACTTACACTTACGGACACAGACAACATCGCACACACACACACAGCCGTAAGACACACACACATCGGTACCACCACCACACAACACAACAACACAACACACGCACGACCACGACACACACACACACCAACACATCAGGACACAACACACATGCACACACACACACACAACAACCACACAGCACACACACACACACAACACACAAACAACATTACACATATAGCACAGACACACGACACACGACACAGACAAGCACGACGTACGGCACGCCCGCCCCCCACACACAAGGCATACACACACACACACACACACACACACACCACACATACACACACACCACCGACACGCAACACCACAACACACACACCACACACACGACACAACACATATAGACAACAGACACTCAGACACAGAACACATGCACGTACGACGCCCCCACACACACTTACTATCTTGTTCTCTCTCCACTCTCTCTTTCCTGACTATGGACGCGGCCATGAGAGCAGACCTTGCGATATTATATCTATGATTATATCATATTATAGTATATATATATATATAATTCATTACTATATATATAATTATCAGGAGCGTATAATGACATTTATATATATAATATATATATATATATATATGCGCGGCCTCTATATATACGCAGTGACTTACATTGTTACTACTCGATGCCGATTCAATCTCTCCTTAGTTACGGAAGCCATCTCGATAGAGAAGCATGATGCGACGCGCTAATGTAGTTCAGTGCAAATATCGACGCGTTGAGAAAGAAGCCGTGCGCACGGACTGCATGCGTCATGCACGCACCTCGACTCGGCTGCTGTATGCATCAGAGAATAAAACACCGGCGCGTGTATTCGCAAGT
>NW_014580583.1:2927-8746 GCF_000485595.1 Priapulus caudatus
GGATCAACACCTATGCGGCCGCGGCCACACACACACACACACACACACGCACAGCACGCCACACACCCACACACAGCACACACAACACGAGACATCACACACTACACACACAGCACACACACACACAACACACACACACAACACACACACACCACACCACACGAACATACACATATAGACACAGACACAGACACAGAACACACAACACCACGTTACGCACGCCCCCCCCCCCACAGCACATACACACACACACGCACACACACACACAACACCACACATACACACACACACACACGACACTCACATGACCAGAGGTCACATGCAATCCACACACACACACACCACGAACATACACAGTATAGACACAACAGACACAGAGCACAGAACACAGCACTGTACGCACGCCCCACCACACGTACTATCTTGTTCTGATCTCGTCGCTCTCTCTTTCCTGACTAAGAGCGCCATGAGAGCAGACCTTGGATATTATATATATGATATATATATTATATATATAGATATATTATTCAGTATATATATATAGATTCAGGAGCGCTATAATGACATATATATATATTAACTATATAATATATAGGTATATATATATGCGCGCCTCTATATATACGCAGTGTGACCCTACATTGTTACTACTCGATGCCGATTCACATCCTCTCCTAGTTATCGCGAAGCCATCTCGCAATTAGAGAACGCCATGATGCGACGCCGCTAATGTTAGGTCAGTGCAAATATCGGACGCGTGAGAAAGCAGCCGTGCGCAACGCACATGCATGCGTGCATGCACGCAGCACTGTTGATCACTCGGCCTGCGTGTATCATCAGAGAATTAAACCACCGCGTGTATTCGCCAAGTACTCATCTCATCAAGCGTCAAACGATGAAATCATCGCAATTTATTGCATTTCGTGTATAATATGTTTACGTTTCACAGACCCAGACACGTTAATATCTCGACGGTGCGCAGATTTTGATGATCGACATCTTATGCGATAGTCCGGTGACGCGAGTCGACGATGAGTGATGTGATTGAGGAAGACATGCGAAGATTCGATATACGACGGCCTACGTGAGCACGGGAATGTACAGAGTCATGGTGGCGTGTGCGGGAGGGAACTGTGAGCCGTGAAGAGGGCTGGCGTGAGTTTATGTATGATGTGGAATCTTGGAGCTGATTTACAGAACTGACAGGGAGGAGAAGGAGAGGAGAGAGAGATAGAGAGAGAGAGAGAGAGAGAACAGAGAGAGCGAATGAGAGATAGGAGAGAGAGAGAGGAGAGAGAGTGCGTGTAGAGGAGAGAGAGGGAGAGAGAGAGAAGAGAGAATGAGAGAGAGAGAGAGGGTTTGAAAAAGAAAGGAAAAAGAGGAGAAGAAAGAGAGCAAAGAGCGAAGAGAAAGAGAAAGACGGCAAGAGAAAGAGAAAGAAAAGAGAAAGAGAAAGAGAGAAGGAGAAAGAGAAGAGAGAAAGAAAGAGAGAAGAGAAAGGAGAAGAGAAAGAGAAGAGCAGAAGAGAGGAGAGAAAGAGAGAGAGAAAGGAGGAGAGCGCGCGCGCGAGAAAGAAAGAGAAAGAGGAGAGAGAGGAGAGGAGAGGGGCGGGGTATGGATAGATAAGAAAGAGTTGGATGGATGGAGGAATCAGAAGATGTAGACTTCAGAGCGACATGGGCGTTCGTGCAGTCAACAGTCACATTTACCCACTACTCAGCTTTCGACCAGTGAGTGAACAGACTACACCAGGAATACCAGGGCAGTAGGATAAGCCAAGGGGAAGAGGCAGTGGCGGATCAAGGATTTTAAGAAGGTGGTAAGAAACAGGTGGGGGTCTAGGGGGTCCTCCCACAGAAAACTTTGAAAATGTAGATCGCAGGAGATGGTATTCGAAGCACTTTTGAGTACATGTACAGCCTTCATTCTGACTACGACAATTCTCTTTTAGTAGTACAATTTATTTTTTCTCCAAAATCTAGGGGGCATCTGCCCGCCTTGCCCCCCCGCAGGCTACGGCCCTGGATACACGAGGCACGGCAGACCAGCATGTGTAGCTGCACTGATCACAACCCGCTCTTGCTAGCCCGGCACAGCGACGTGCATGCCTACTAACGGGATCGATTTCTCATCATACTGCGAAATGGAACTAATTTGCGCTTGCAGAATCACTACCTTGGGTATTTCAGTCGCCATAAAATCATTACGTTTATATTGATCTAATAATTCTACATGAATGTGTGCCTGCGTATGGTACCGTATGTCTAGCATCATGCATACCCCAGGTAACAATGTTTTCTACGGGGCGTTGCAAAGGTTTTATCAGCTCGTGGCGTTCTAAAGTGCCATCATTATCAACCATCGAACCAATGTATGTGGAAGCATTGCGCCTATAAATGCATGTATTACGTAAGCCACCTAGTGCTGTCTTCGTCACCTTTTTTGCAAACGTCTTCGTCAGTCCTCTTTTTTTTCTGACGTATTCGTCATATTTTTCTCTGACGTCGCGATCATGTGTTTTTCACTGACGTCGCGGTCACGTGATTTTGCTGAAGTTGTCATCACAAATGTCGCTGCAGTATTTTAGCTCGCCGGTGCGAGTAATGATGACAGCAAAATGAAGACGACGACAATGACGACGACAATATGACAGCTCCCGCAGCGAACAACGTGACGAGCACTAGTAGGGCAGCTTTTGTAATGTGTGTGCATCGTGGTGCTAGGTCCGCGCGCACATAAAACGGGTGACACTTTCACATAAAATGAAATCCATCATGGCAGCTAAGATGTCAGACGGCGTAATTTCACGCGCCATTTTGTGTCCGACTAGCGAAGGCTTATGCCAAAGCCGCTATTTCGAGCGGGCGCTGCGGGGATTTTAAGTTGATCGGCATTAATATTGCGATTTTTCTCGTATATAAACAGCGCATGCTGGCTGTATGCTAGTGCGCGGGCAGGCGCGTGAGCCAAGCTGGCGTTTTGATGGCGTTGTGTATCAGTGCTGCAATCCATTAGATAAAAAATCATCCCAATTATGCAGTATATGGTCCGCAAAATGATATCAGTAGAGGTAGATGGAGAGGGAGAGGGACAGGGAGAGGGAGAGGGAGAGGGAGAGGGGGAGGCAGAGGGAGAGGAGGAGAAAGAGGGAGAGTGGATAAAGCAGACGAAAGAATACAGTAGACACCGAGCCGAGGGGTGAAAGAAGAGGAAATTTATAGACACCGACGACGGAGCACAAATATTTAGAGAGAAAAAGAAGGAAAATACTAAGAGAAGGTAAATAAGTAACGTATTAGGTACTGAATACGGTATCAGAAAGAAAAGCCAGAAGCGCAGTATAGCTAAAAAATGAAAATTAGAATGTCGAAAATTCGTCTGAAAAATTGAAATGTTGTCTGAAAATGAAATTTTCGGAAATGAAAATGAAAATTGGAATGTTGAAAATTCGTCTGAAAATTGAAATGTCGAAAATTGAAATGTCAAAAAAATGTGGAAATGTCGATTGTTAAACACTGAACACGATAAACGGGATGGTATCAAAACGAAAAAATAGAGGCTCGGGATAGCTAAGTGAGAATATTGAAAAATATTAAGTGAACGCGTATATTGAACCATGAACGCGGGCAAAGCGACTTCAATGCGCTGCCAGAGGGCGACACGCTCCATGCTCTCATAGCTGACTTTCGCTGTTCGTAGCCGAAAACAAATCGATTTCAAATAAATTTCTAATCTAAAATCCGATATCGCGTGCTTGCCTTCTCGGCAGTGTCTGCCGCCTCGAAACGAAGCTGCTATATGGTTAGTGTGAGGCTGCGTGCGTCAGGCAATCGTATTTATTAAGCGTTCACAATTATGCGTGCCGGCAGCGCTGCGACATTTTTTATTCGCTGTTTAGCGGCGCACTCATTGACTATATTGCGTTAGTGTTTTTTTGTTAGATTAGGCTATTAGCGCAAACAGGGTGCGTCGTGGGAATACCGCGAGTACAGCGTCGAATTTTATTCGCAAAAATAGAGCGCGATGTTATCTACTGGAAGTGCAGCCATGTTGGAGTAGTGAGAAATGACGTCAGAGAGAAGAGGTTCCGGCATAGAATATTTAAGTGATTATTGTTGTGTTTGTTGAAAGCTTTGCTGCACCTAGACAGATTTGCAAATAAAAGCTGATATATGCCGATATCAAAATTACATCAGTCTATATCTAGTTTTTGCATATTTTAGCGGTATGCAAGATTGCTTGTAGAGTTAGATTTGTATAGTTAGATTACTTGAATTTTTAACCATTTTCAAAATATATGGAATAGAGTAAAAACATTTTAATAATGTATTATTAAAGTAATGTATTGATAATGTAAAAAATAATGTAATATTGTAATAGACATTTCATCATCGTAAGTAATGCCTTAGTCGGCACAACGTCTGCTAACATTTCGTTTCCGTAGCTTATAACTACTAATCCGGATTTCGGATTCAATACCAAGAACAAACCGGATTTCGGAGTTCGCAAAATTCAACATGAACGACGTTAGCGATGCTGATATCTATGTTTGATGTAATATGTTATACGTTATATGCTATATGTTATATGTTATTAATCATTATATGTTTATATTAATATAATATATTATATAATATAATAAATATAGTGTTATATGTTATATGTTATATGTTACATGTTATATGTTATATGTTATATGTTATATGTTTGATATATAGTTGACAACAAGAACGTGTTCGATTTCTCGGATCAAACATGCACACGTCTCCCATATACTTCTCCCTCCTAAAAGCACTTGCTAGTGGTCGATCTAGGGCTGTATTATTAATAATATAATACAACATGCACACAATTATAAATAATATAATCGACATGCGCATTAGAATCTATGCTGAAAGTCTCCGAAAACATTTGGCCATATATTCCGTTTCCACGATAACAACTGTACCACTGATCTATTCTTGAATAATTTATCTCACTAATTGTGAAGAAATTAACAGCGATGAATTTTCAAAAACTTTTTTTTCTTCGCCAAATCAGTAATAGCATCTTCAAATAAAGCGTATATAGCGTAATTTAAAGTGCAGTGAAGAGTAGTCTAAGGGAAGACAGAAGACGTTGTTGCCCCCTAGTTGACCGGAATCAATTCTTTTATCAGCTTAAGCCTCGGGGGAAAAACATTCTCCAAAACATTTATAAAATCGATAAATCCGTAAAAAAAATGCATGAATCCACCAAAGAGCTCGCGGAATAGAACAGCCTGGGGTCTACACGGGTCTTAACCCGGGTCTGAATCGATCAATACGAGTAAGGACTTTCGTTGCAACTCCGGCACAAACAACGACGTTGCTTTTCAACTGAAATATATCCATGTCGCTTGCGTTACTCACACATGGCTGCCTATCGGGTGAAACGAAATATTGCCATTGCATTTTCCAGGCGAAACTTGACCAGATGGAACGAGAACGACATGTTGCGTTGTATTGTATGCCTCCATCACAGGGCTATGAATTGAATACCGCCAGTAATATGCCAATGAATTTCTCTTCATTAACTAAAAGCATCTATAGCTATATTATATTCTTAGCTATTTTATTACATACATCAACGCACCTTTGATGTGTGTCTCAGTGTGGGTATAGTACCGCGTCCGTGTCATGTGTCCGAACATGTCTGTGGGTCCATGTAGGTGTTTGTAGCTATATTTATGAGTCTATGTCAAATATATGTATATGTACGTTGTTACATAGATGTAGCTGTTACGTGGTTAATACATCAAGGGTTAATAATATCTATTATTACTATTATAACTATATTAT
>NW_014580583.1:8756-11256 GCF_000485595.1 Priapulus caudatus
AAAATAGTTTTCAAAAATCTAAGTTTGTATACCTAAGTGGTTATAATATGTTGATACGCGCACGAGCTGTGATTGGACAGCGGGTTTAAACGTGAACTAGTTTCCTTGAAATTGTAAAATAATTACTTCCCGCGCAAACATGTCGGACGTACCGGAAGTGACGCGATGAATGTGTTAATAAAAACGCCGTGAGGAACAGTTGAGTCATCTATTGCTGTTCCCGGAAATGACATAATTTGCACATACAAATTATAAAAACATGACGGGAAAACCAGTACACAAACAAACAGTGATAGGAAGAAAGCCAGTTTCTCCCATTCTTTCAGTACGTCATTTCCTGCCAACGCCCGCACTTCCGTGCAACAGCAAGGTACAGTAACAAGTGAAAAATAAACAGTAAACAGTAAGGCATCCATCGGATGATAAGATAGGATGATCCTATCTTATCCTCCCCTTGAACGACGACAACAACGCTTTTCTGCATGGCAGCTAACCAATCCTCTAATAAATTCAGATTCACGTAAGCCTTTGCTCACGGCAATCAATATGATCAGATTAAGTCTCCAGCGGCCACATCCGACAGCGGCCATGTTTGTGTTTCCGACGGCAAGCCAATACCTTATTGGGGGCTTAACCAATTCTGCCTAATACTTTCTGCCTGTTACTTCGGTTTAACTAATTCTGCCGTTGCTGCCACTACCAAGAGTTCCTTTTCCCAACGAGACAGCGAGAATGTGTGTGATCGTCGGGCAATTTACTAGAGTTAAAACCGCATATAACCGGTGTATGGCATTTTACCCGTATAATCTTTAGCTTGCGGCTAACCTCATTATTATCCGATCGCTACAAGTGTTTTCGTTTAAAACGTTTACGTTGTGTTCATGCGAGGTAACGCCTGTAAATTATCATCGGTGTAAAACTTGAGGAATTGGCGCGCTGTTGGTGACAAAAACAGTATTGGCGATAGGGGTCGCCCTGGTCGGTTTCATTATTTGAACATCGTCACTAACGGTATTTAAATAAATTTAACATTCATCTGTCCGTTGGCGATTAAATTCCATAATAATTAACAATCCTGACTTTCTGTGTCCTAATTTATTCCGCTCCACCAGAGGGCGCAATCATTCGTGACGATTTCTTTTACAGCGAATGTTCATTTATATAGCTACTAACAAATTCTGAATTCGCAGCAATCAATAAGATGAGAATGAGTGTGTGTGTGTGTGTGTGTGTGTGCGTGCGTGCGTGCGTGCGTGCGTGTGTGTGTATGTGTGTGTATGTGTGTGTGTGCGCGCTCGCGCGTGTGCGTGCGCGTACGCGTGTGTGTATGTGCGCGTGTGCGTAAGTGCGCGCGCGCGCGCGTGTGTGTGCGTGTGTGTGGGCGCGCGCGTGTGTTTGTGTGCGTGTGGAACTGTTGGCAGAATTAAAGGCTTGTATAGGAATTGACTGCAGTCGCTTGAAACGAACGCACATACGCACACAGTGATTAAATCAGAGGCATACACAGCAAACAGACTCGACTAGCGGAAGCGAGGATGGGGGGAGGTAGGGCAGCGCATGCGAGCGCTGTGACATTGCCTTCCTATTTACCTTGATCATCGTGATTCCTGCACGCTCCCACTTCAGCCACCGCCTCCGCTGTATAATTCATCGACTAAGCACTCCCGACGCTGCGTGCATGTGCCTCGACTATGAAATGTCTACTCACGAGCATTAGCCTTTGACTGCTGCTAAAAAGACTCCCAGTAAGGGTTAACACCATATAAATAATATAGATAACATATATAGATAGATATGGTTAACTATATAATTTCTATGGTTTACACGCGGGAGTTATTCCACAGCGGCGCTGGCTCCCTCTGGCGACGAAGGAAGTGTCCTTCAGATTAAAACGTCGGCAGAGACGCGAGACAGACGCGTGCTTGAACGCGTGATGACGCTGCGATGACGTAGAGGGAACGCATTGTCGCTGTGTGCGTACACGGAGAGGGGAAGGAAGCTGTGAGTGGGGGGTGAGAGGGAAAGGAAGCTGTGAGTGGGAGGTGAGGGGTGAAGCTGTGAGTGGGAGGTGAGAGGAAATCCTTGCCATGACTCGAGAGACGCGTGTGCGCAGCGCTTGATCACATTTTGAACATGGCGCCTCACTCTAGAGTCGGACCGAGTGGATGATGTTAACCAAGCTTCTTCTTCTTCAACACCCCCCTGCAGCTTCCCCCTGCACGTTCCCTCCAGCATCCCCTTCTACTTTCATCTTCTCATTTATTTTCCATTTCCTTTCCCCATTTCCTCTACTTTCCGTCCACTCTACTATTCTCCCTCAACCCTATTCTCCGTCTGCCCTTGTCCCTCGTCGTTATACCCTCTCCAGCACCATTAACCCAACGCCTTACCCTCTCAGCTCCACTCTTTTGCCAGTTCACTTACCTCTAACCCTTCTCTAAACGCATTTACCTCCCCTCCCCACTTTGCCCTTTTCCTTACCCCCAATCCACTTACTTAT
>NW_014580583.1:15434-16034 GCF_000485595.1 Priapulus caudatus
CGCGCACACACACACACACACACACACACACACACACACACACACACACACACACACACACACACACACACACACACACGCAGCCCTGACATTTGGAAGCGAGTCGAAAGAACTGTAAATTCGTCACGAGATGCCTCTACTATGCGTCTGTATCGTCGTCTGTTGTGCATCACGCCATCTCTCCCGCCCATCGTCGCTGTGTCGTCGCTAGCAGACGACGAGAGCCAAGGACGCGCGCTCCGCCAGCCAATCAGCGACGTCCCAACGACAGCGTGGCTTAAACGTTAGCTAGCGCTGTGGAGGGGAGAAGGAAGGCAGGGGAAGGGGTAAGGATGAGGGAAGGGTTAGGGAAAGCAGGAAGTGGGAACGATTATCGTGACGGGAAGATATTTGCTCTTGCGTTCGATGTGGACTGGAGCAAAAACAGCGAGAGGAAGTTTAATTAAGGAATAAAAAAAATTAAGAAAAATGCACAAAATAGGCCAGAGCAGAGAAACCCGGTACGGGCGAGGATGTGTGAGGGGAGGGTGCGTTAGAGGGAGGGGGAGGGTGCGTGAGGGGGAGGGGGAGGGCGCGTTAGGGGAGGGGAAGAGTGCGTGA
>NW_014580584.1:5179-5803 GCF_000485595.1 Priapulus caudatus
TTAAGGACAACAACTAACAACGACAGTTAACGACAACAACTAGCAACAACAGTTAACGACAACAGCTCACAACAACAGTTAACAACAACAGTTAACGACAACAGCTCACAACAACAGTTAACGACAACAGCTCACAACAACAGTTAAGGACAACAACTAACAACGACAGTTAACGACAACAACTAGCAACAACAGTTAACGACAACAGCTCACAACAACAGTTAACGACAACAGCTCACAACAACAGTTAACGACAACAGCTCACAACAACAGTTAACGACAACAACTAACAACAACAGTTAACGACACCAGCTAACAACAACAGTTAACGACAACAGCTAACAGCAACAGTTAACGACAACAGCTAACAGCAACAGTTAACGACAACAGCTCACAACAACAGTTAACAACAACAGTTAACGACAACAGCTAACAGCAACAGTTAACGACAACAGCTAACAACAACAGCTAGCAACAACACCTAACAAAAACGGCCAACAACAATAGCACGCCCCTCTATTTCACCTGCATCCTATGCATCCCACCTCACGCTAGCGTTTAGACCACCAGAAATGTGCATATGTGAATGACATTGCTAGGCAAGCAGCATACAGACTCTCCCTC
>NW_014580584.1:7386-16033 GCF_000485595.1 Priapulus caudatus
TTAGCAGCCTCCGGCAGCGCTCTTTCACAGCAGTATGTCTCACATACGATGTGTGAGTGAGAGCCTCACAGCTACAAAGCCACAGCTATAAAGCCACAGCTATCACTAACAGCTATCAATAACATCTAACACTAACAGCTAGCAACAACAGCTAACAACAACAGCTTAAAACATCTGCTAGCGACGACAGCTAACAACAATATCTAAAAACAACATCTAATAACAACAGCTAACAAAAACAGTTAACAACAACAGTTAACGACAATAGCTAACAACCAAGCTAACAACAACAGCTAACAACAACAGCGAAAAACATCTGCTAGCGACGACAGCTAACAACAATATCTAAAAACAACATCTAATAACAACATTTAACGACAACAGTTAACAACAACAGTTAACGACAATAGTTAACGACAACAGTTAACAACAACAGTTAACGACAATCTAAACCAACTAACCATTAACGACAATCTACTATATATTTGGCGAATGTTGTATGTATGTTATGTTCATGAAAGGCTCCGTCAGTTCGATCCAAAATAGCCCCAAAATTTACATAAGAGATCGATGACTACACGGACGGTCTATTGAAACTATACTCGGATTGGAAAACCTCTTTGTTTCGGTCTTAAAAACCAAAAGAAAACGATTTCACAAAAAAGTAAACATTTGCCTGCAAAATCACGAGGCGCGTTTTGTTTCGTTCCTGTGTGTAATTTCGTTTGTATTCACACAGTTCAATTTCGTTTGTTTCTGGTGTATCTCTGCTTCTGTGTCTGGTGTGTCTGAGATGTTGGTACAGCCCATAATGTAAGTAAAATAACCATGTGAATAATGAAGTTAAAATATTCAGTAGCATATTGGCCATAGTTTCCCATATGAGCAGTACCAGTTGAATTTCACAGAGCATTATTTTTTTTTGGAATCTGGCAATGCGTACAGTGCACGAGGTGTCGTTCGAACACCTGTCTACTAAGCGGATGTCCGTCACAAGCACGTAATATTATCGTCCGCAACAGAGTGCAAAGCGATCGCGTAGAAAATAAGCGATCCACGAAACCATCGCAATATAACCTTGGTCGCCACACAGTGGAAACCATGCGAAGAGTAAGTATTACGTTTACGTGTGAATCCTCATTCACATCTCATCTATATTCTTACACTTTGGAGTCCCGTATTATCAACCACGTACATAGTCATACAATAAAACATTTCTGTTGATGGGCTGGTGTGTATTCTCTGTGTACTTGCCAAAACAAATGGTAATGTGTTACGTGTAATCATGAATTGCACCATGTATTCGTTATGACATCTCAACCATACAAAAAGCAAACATGTGCAACAACTAAACTCTCCATATAACACCTTTACACATAACACTACTGCACTGCCTGGTAACAACAATGCACTCACCAGTCACAAGCCGGCATTACGCGCGGGTTTTCAGCTTAGTAGTAAACAACAACCCTGGTAACGACAATCGCAGCAAGACAACCAGTTAACGGTACAAGCTAACAACAACATAAATACGACAACAGCTCATCACAACAGCTTAACACAACACCTAACAAAACGCGCCGAACTAACAACTACGCACCAGCCCCTCTAGATATTCACGTCTGCAAATCCTATGCATCCCGTACCGCTCACGCTACGTTTAAGACTGCCGACCAAAATTGTGCATGAATGGTGAATGCATTGCTAGCAAGCAAGCATACAGATCTTCTCTCGGCTCTCTGCTCTCCCTCTCGTCCTCTCTACTCTCCTCTCCTCTCTCTCTCTCTCTCGCTGCTCTCCTATCTCTTTTCACCCACGATCATAACAGGAAATTAAACAACATGCTGCGACTAGCTACATGAGAGCAAGACAATAAGGGGACGAGGGTCTATATATGAGAGGGATATCCGGAGAGAGAGAGAGAGAGAGGAAGAGAGCAGAGAGAGAGAGCGGTGTGTGTGGAAGAAAAGGCGAGGAGGATGGGGAAGAAAAGAGCGTTGTAAGAGAGAGAGATAAGAGCACAGAGAGGAAAGAGCTTAGAGAGACTGTGTAGAGCTGAGAGGGAGGGGGAGGGCGATGCGTGATAGAGCGACGTGAGAAACATACGGATGAGGAAGGCGAAAGGCGAGTAATATATATATAAGTGTAGATGAGAGATAGAACACACGAAGTAAGTGTCCTTGTGTTCTGGGTAAAAGGTAAAGAGAGAGAAAGGGGTAGAGAGAACGATAGAGAGCGCGGGCAGAGAGCGGGCAACAGTGGCGCGCTGTGCGAGAGAGAAGAGAGAAGAGAGTAGAGAGAGAGAGAGAGAGAGGCGAGAGGAGAGAGAGAGAGAGAGCAGAGAAGAGAGAGAGAGAGGGAGAGAGAAGAGAAGAAGAGCAGCGAGAGAGAGAGTAGATGTAGAGAGAGAGAGAGAGAAGATGAAGAGGCGTGCGACCTCGATGACTACACCACGCGCATACGCTAGAGGCGCACGGATCTTTTATTCGTCGCAGCTTGCTCTGTCCTAAGGTGGGACTTTCAGATTAATTGTGATTTCCGTTCATATCCTGCTGCAGTTCATAATTAGTTGAGGCGAATTCGAAGTGGCTGCCATAAATTTACAGGCCGTGACTGAACCGACAATCACGTTTTAAACTATGTTCCGTGCGCCCTGTCAGTCCTGTCAATCTTTCGATAATCCACTCTCTGCTGTTTCCACTCTTCTCGCGTCTCGACTCTTCTTTCTAATCTGTTCTCGCGCGCAGCGTCTCTCTCCGCCTCTTTCCTCTTATTTCTCTGCTCTCTGTCGTGGTCGGCTCCTGTCTCACGCCCACTCAACATATACTGCCCTGTCATTTTCCTTCTCCTGACCGTCTTTCCCTCATTTTTCTCATACCTTCTTCCTACGCTTCTATCCTTCTTTCTTCTTCTTCCCCTTCTTCACCTCCATCTCCATCTTCTCTATCTCTCATGTTTCTCTTTCGACCTCTCTTCTCCTATTCTTTCTCTAATTAACAGCCCCCTCCCTCTGCCCACCTCTCCCTATACTATCCCATGTTTTGCTTCCTCGAGCGAATGCGGGAGTTTTTAAGAGCAGGGTTTCAGAATGGGTAATTACGTAACTCGAGACGAGACGATAAATCTATAGCCCTTGTCGCGATCCGCAAAGGGGCGCCGTAACACATTAGTCAGAGCTAATAATACCTATAAGTGTATAGATGTATTAGCTCTTGACATTATGGCATAATGTTGTGTCGTGTGTGTGTGTGTGCTTGTGGGTGTGTGTGGTCGTTGTGTGTGTGTGCTGTGTTGTGTGTAGGTGGTGCTATGTGTTTTGTGCTGTTGTGGTGTGTGCGTGTGTTTGTGTGTGTGTGGCGTGTGTATGTGTGATGTGTATGTGTCGTCGTGTGTGTGGTGCCATCGCTGCGTGAGTGCGTGCGTTCGCGTGCGTGCGTGTTGTGTGATTGGTTGGTTTTGTGTGTGTGGCGGGGAGCTGCGTGTGTTGTGGTGCGGTGCTGTTGTCGGTGCCGCACATGTGTGTACGTATTGAGTGGTGTGGTGGTGTGTGTGTGTGTGGTGTGGTGTGGGTTGTGTGTAGGTGTTTTGTGTGTGTTTGTGTGTGCGTGCTGTTGGTGGTGTGTGTGTATGTGTTTTGTGTTGTGTGTGCGTGTGTTGTGTGTGTGCTTTGTGTGTATGTGTGTGTCTGTATGTGCGTGCGCGTGTGTGGCATGCGTGCGGGCTGCGTGCGTGTGTTGTGTAAGGTGCGGTGTGTGGTGTGTGTGTTGTTTGCGTGCGTGGCGTGTGTGTCGCGTGCGTGCGTGTTCGTGCCGCGCACATTGAGTACTATGTGAGGTGTGCGTGTTGTGCGTCGTGGGTGTGTGTGTCGGTGTGTTTGTGCGCTTGCGTGCGCCGCGCTGTGTTATATCGTTGTGTGTGTTGTGTGTTGTGTATGCGTACGTGTGTCTTGCATGTCGGGTGTCGCGTGCCGTGGTGTGCGTGTGTGATTGCGTGCGCGTGTGGCGTTGTTTTGGCTTCCTTAGTTTTCGGTGCACGGCCAACTATAAGCGGCATATAGCACTAGCCAACATTGATTTGCGTGTTAACTGCAGCGAGAATTGCACGTGAGTGTAAGCGTACGCGCCCGAGCATGAGCCATGTTATAGTGCGCACTAATGTCATGGTGCATCTACTCATGCAGCCTTGTACATCTGTTGCTATCAGCGCTATGATCGTTATACTGTTTTATGATATGTTACGACGATGGTTATCATGCGAATTATGTTCAGGTTCAGTATCATGCTATGATGCTCAGGATATGTTTTCAGCTATAGCGTCAGTGGTGCTGTATGCATGCCATAGTAGCGTCATGGTTGTTATCAGCTACTATGCATATGTTGGTATCATGCTAAAAGCCATACTCGTTGGTATCGCGCATGGTAATGGTTGTGTATCACGCTAATGATGCGATATGGTGTGTATGCTAATGGTTTGTACATGCGATGATGCGATATGGTTTGTATGCTATATGTGGCTTTGTATCATGCTATGACTCGCGATATGTTGCTCGTTACCATGGCTATGATGCGATATAGTGGTGTTATAATCTATGACGCGCTAGGTTGTGTACATGCTAATGCATTGCATATTGGTGGTCATGCTATGATGCGATACATTAGTTGTGTATATGCTATGACTGCGCTATGGTGTGTACATGCTAGATGCGATTATGGCTTGTTACATGGCTATGATGCGATATAAGTCTGTGCTATAACGCATGATGCGATATTGTTTATTATAACTTTTGTCATCGTGCTACGTGGTCGTGGTTGCCAAGTTGGAGGCGAAGGAGAAAGTTGAGAAGGAGAGAGGCAGAGAGGAGGAGGAGGAGGAAAGGAGGAAGGACGGAGAAGGAAGAAGGTAAGAAGGAGGAAAAGGAGCCGGAGAAGCAAGTAATAAGCAAGCTAGGAAGAGGAGATGGAAGAGAACAGGATGACAGTGAGAGTGAGGAGTGAATTAAGAGGTACGATGAGATAGAGGATGCTAGCAGGGGCATCCCTTATCAATCCAGCGACAGAGGCCTGATCGGTCTGAAGTGAACTTAGTGAGAATAGTGACCATCATCATACTGAGTGCTCTAAGCTGTCACCCGGGTCATTTCGTATCGTCGCCCAGATGGCGCTGTTCTAATCTACGACTACTATCAGACTAATATGACAAATCATATTGAAAGACCAATCAAAAATAATCATTTAAATTGATCAATCAGCTCAATAATTTTCATTATGTACTCCTGCCTATCCAACAGTCCCTATGCTCCACGACGCTAACCATTAGGTACGGGCAATGTGATAAGTTTACATCTGCGCGATAGCACGAGTCGATGATAACTAAATAAATATATCGCCCACTGAGATTCGAACCTGACATCTCTGTGTTTACCACCCTTATGACGTCAAACGGACGTGGCCGCCCATATCGCGCAAAGATAAGCATAGGCCGAGTTAGTGTACGGCATAGAGGCTGACAGTTCGGTCCCATAACTCCACGGACAGATGCGCTCTTCGCTCTGGCTGCAATTGCGTATCAATGAGGTACGAAGCGAGGCGGCTGTATGCCGGTTTGTTCGTCCTCTGCCGCAGCCGCTGAAAGGGTGGTAGGATATGTTTACTAGGCCTTCTAATTGTAACATCTATTTTTACGATATATTAAAGACATGACAAAAACCCTAAAAAGTGCCCTAACCTAACCTACCCCTAACCTCTTATACCCTACCCTACACCCTGACCCAATTAACATTTAAAATTATATGTTAAAATAGAAGTGCCTATACAACATTATGCTACCACCCCTTTCAGCGGCTGGTCCCTGCTGGCCAGGCACAGAAAAGAGGGCGCTGCCAATACGTTCGCAATCTTTCCTAAGAAAAGTATCCGAGCGGGCGAAAATGTCGAATTCGCGAAATATTCGCGGAATAAAACGCAGAGTTGCATATTATGCGGATGCATATATCAGTACATAAATATAATTTAGGGCGAATTTTCTTATTGGCGCGGAATTCATATGAGAATTGCGCGGTTCTGCGCCGCCGTGTATAGTGTGCCCCGGTGGTCTCCCGAGTGCGTGCGTGTTGACCGAACGTTCTGTAAAATCCAACAGTCCACGCGCGATTCCGTTACGCGAGCAACCTAGTACACGCCGTGCACAATACTCAAGCGGAGCAAGCGGACAAATCAGAAAACCGTGGTCTGTCCTTATATTTACTCGATATTTAATAGCCCGCGGTTTGATGTGTTGTGCGCGCGCCGCGTGCGTGTGTGTGGTGTGTGTGGTGTGTGTTTGTTGTGTGTGTGTGTTGGTGTGGTGTGTGTGTGTGTGTGTGCGTTGGGTGTGGATGTGTGTGTGTGGTGTGTGTGCTGTGTTGTGCGTGTGTGTTGTGAAAGCTTGTGTGCTGTTGTGTGTGTGTTGTGTGTTGTGTGTGTGTGGTGAGATGAGGCGTGAAGACGAGGTAGGCAATCGGCAAAAACCATGTGAGAGGCCGGCATACGCTCGCGCAAAGGATGTTTTGCTATTAGCGCTGACTCTTTGTGCAAACAGCGTGCGAGAATCGAAAGTTAGCGGCAATTTGAAAGAAAACATCTAAGTTACCTCTGAGTTGCAGGCTAGATTCGATTGCCGCAAGTCGTATATCATCGTTGTCGCGAAGTGCATATCCCCCCCCCCCAATGTCATCCGTCTCTTCCTCTCTCGCTCTCTCTCTCTTTTGCTCCTCTTCTCTCTCTCCTGCTCTCCTCTCTCGTCCTCTCGCCGCGTGGCTCTGCGGTCTCTCCTCTCCTCTCTCTCTCTCGCCTCTCTTCTCCTCTCTCTCTCTCTCTGCTCTCTCTCTGTCTCTCTCCTCTCGCCTCTTATCTCGATCTCTAGCTCGCTCTCCTATCTCTGTATCCTCTCTGTACCCCGCGCCATCCTCTCTACTCTCCTCCTCTCTCTCTCTTCTCTCTCTCTCGTTCTTGTCCTCTCTCTCGTCGTCCTTGTCTCTCTCTCCTCTCTCTCCTCACCCTCTTTGCTCACTTAATTTCTCTTTTTCTCTCCCCATCTGGTCCGGCTCTCACATTCTCCTCTCTTCCCTCTCCCCTCTCTCGCTGCTACTGTCCCTTCTACTCTCCCTCGCCCTCTCCCTCTCCCTCTCCTCTCTGCTCCCCCCCTCTCTTTTCTCCCCTCTTCGCCAGCGCCCTTCTCATTCCTACGTCGGTCGCTCGCCCTCCCCCTTTCCCCTCTCTTTCCGTATCTCGCTTACTTCTCTTCCCCCTCTCAATCTCCCTCTCATCCACCCCTCTCTGCTGCTACCTCCCTTCACGCCTCTCTCACTGTGCCCTCGCCCTCCTTTCCTCTTACTCTTCTTCTCACCCCTCTCTCTGCTCTCCTCTTCCCCTCCCTCTCTTCCCTCTCCTGCTTCTACCCCTCTCCCCCTCTCCCCTCTCCCCTTCCCTCTCCTCTCCGCTCTCCCTCTCCCACTCTCCCTCCCCTCTCCCCTCTCCCCTCTCCCTCCCCATCTCCCGCTCTGCCCTCCTCGCTTGCTTTTGTCCCTCTCCTCTCCCGATCCTCGCCTTTCTCCCCTCACCCCTTATCCGCTACCTCTGCTCCTCGCACTCTCACTCTCTCCCTCCCCTCACACCTCTTCTCGCTCTCCCTCTCTCTTCCTCTCCTCTTTTCTCCACCCTCTCTCTGCCTTCCTCCTCTCCTTCCCTCCCTACCCCTCCCTCTCCCCTCTCCCTCTCCCTCTCCCCTCGTCCCCTCTCGCCTCTCCCCTCTCCTCCCTCTCTCGCTGCTTCTGTCCCTCTCCATCTCACCTCCTCCCTCTCTCCTGACCTTCTCCTCACTCTGGCCCCGCCCTCCTGCTGCTTCTGTCCCCTCACTCCCTCCCCTCCTCCTCACTCCGTTTCTCCCCCACCCCTCCCCCCGTCCCTCTCTCGCTACCGCTGTCTCTCGCACCTCCCCCTCGTACTCTCCCTCCTCTCGCCCCCTCGTCCTCTCTCTCTCCCCTATCCCTCTCTCCCCTCTCTCCCTCTCTCTCACCCTCTCCCCTCTCCCCTCTCTCCCTCTCCCCCTCACCTTCTCCCCTCTCTACCCGCCCCCTCCTCTCCTCTCTCTCACCCTCTCCCTCTCTCCCTTCTCGCTCACCCCTTTCCCCCTCTCCCCTCTCTCCCTGTCTCTCGCACTCTCGGCGACCGCAGTTTCGCAGCCTCGCGCGCGATGAGCAGTGCCGACGTAAATCACTGACGAGTTCAGCCCGTGTCAGACTACAATGCCAACTTGATTACGAGTATTTTCAACTGCGGATTTTATGCGCCTCCTATATTACGGTGCCCGCGCAGAGTTACAACAAAACCGCGCTAATGACAGCCGCTGTGCATATACGCGTACGCACACGCACGCACGCCCGCCCGCACGCACGCACGCACGCACGCACGCACGCACGCACGCGCACACACACGTACATGCACAGACGGACACACGCACGCCCGCGCACGTTCGCACGCACACGACTAAAGCACACGTGCACAAGCACACGTGCACAAGCACAACGCGCACGTGAGCACGCACACGCACACACACCAACACACACACACACACACACACACACACACACACACACACACACACACACACG
>NW_014580585.1:0-2119 GCF_000485595.1 Priapulus caudatus
CTCTCTCTCTCTCTGTGTGTGTGTGTGTGTGTGTGTGTGTGTGTGTGTGTGTGTGTGTGTGTGTGTGTGTGTGTCTCTCTCTCTCTCTCTCTCTCTCTCTCTCTCTCTCTCTCTCTAGCAGCAGACTTTACGTGTTTACGGGCCATCAAGCCACGCAGACGCGCAGCCCGCGCGCCACCGCGTCGCTGTGCGCGTGACGTATGCGTGACGTGTATGTGACGTACGCGTGACGCTCTCTCGTCGCGGGACAGCGTCGCGATTACCGACGACAGACTTTCATCGCATCTTGTTGCGATATTCGCTCGGATTTATTTTGTTCGTCGTACTAGACAGACGACGCGTCTCTAGCGACCAGGCGGCGATGTGCGTGGCTTCCACGAAAGAGAGGAAGAGAGGAGAGGAGAGAGAGAGGAGAGAGAGAGAGAGAGAGAGAGAAAGGAGAGGGAGGAGAGGTCGAGGAGAGAAACAAGACGGAGGGGGGGAGAGGGAGAGAGAGAGATCGAGATGCGAGAGGGCAGGAAGTCGAGGATGAGAGAGAAAAAGGAGAGTGGAGTCAGTAGAGGAGAGAGAGGAAAGGAGAGATGGGGAGAGGGGACTCGGATGAGAGAGAGAGGAAAGGGGAGAGGAGATGGGAAAGAGGAGAGGGAGAGGGAGGGAGAGAGGAGGCAGAGAGAGGAGGGGGCGGCGGGGAGAGAGAGAGAGAGAGGAGGAGGAGAGGCGATGAGAGAGACAGCACTATCGAGCGAGCCGAGCGAGAGGAGCGCGAAGCGCGTCTTATTTATTTATATTCAAGTTGCCTGTTTGGCGGGGCCCACTAATGCGACAGCCTAGTGCCCAACAACAAGGCATTAATGTTTTATAGTGATCACATAACTTTGCCACACGTCTACTCGGCAAAATTATGAAGTGAATAAAACAAGGTTTGCTTGAACACGAACACAATATTTTCAATTTGCCGTAATTAAAACGACAGATGCTGTTATAATCAACAATGGCGTCCGCGCAGAGCCATTATGTGCCCGGCCTCAGCACTATTGCTTCATAGCTAGCGCTGCCGCGGATCAATGGAATTTCAACGCATTTTATCATCGTGATGCACTAAGTTGTGTATTATTATATTAAATATTTAACCGTTCTGTTTGCCCTGGTGAGACGGCCGATGATGCACAAGATTAGACAGGGTCCCGCGCCATTTTTATTGTGTCTGTAGTCGTGTGACGCTAAACACTGTCTCTTACCTCGTGGTCGTTTAAATAAAGTTTTTACCTTACTTACTTACTTTATCAGAAGAGAGAGAGAGAGAGGAGAGGGAGAGAAAGAAAGAAAAAGAGAGAAAGCTAGAGATAGAGCTAAGAGTTAGAGACAGTCTTCCCAGACACACACGCACGCACGCGCACACACACATACACGCAGGCACGCACGCGCATAGACATACACACACGCACGCACACACGTTCTGTAACTGGATTAGATCCATTTGTCTTCTTTGCTATTTTCGGAAGCAGCAGCCGCAGCAGTAGCATCCTCCCTGATGAGTGCCGACGCGGCAGCTGAATTAGAGCTCAGCATCTTCCGAATCTGCTTCGGAATCATCAGAAGGCAGCAGGATTAGAAGTCTGGGGATCGCGTTTCATTTGGTCGGCATCAACATCAGCATCAGCATCAGCATCAGCATCAGCATCAGCATCAACATCAGCACACACAGAATCAGTGTGGCCAGCACCGGTACTGCTGCAGCGGCAGCCGTCGCATCATGTCTGATATACTAGTATCATCATAATAACCAACATTATCACCACCACCATCATCATCATCCTCATCGTCACCGTCATCATCATCAACAACAACAACAACAACAACAACAACAACATCATCATCATCATCACCATCATCATTATCATCATTATAGCCGTCGTCATCGGCGGCACAGCCAGCAGAAGCAGAAGCAGTAGCTACACCCACACGCACGCACTCACGCACGCGCACACACGCACGCACGCACACGCGCACGCACGCGCGCGCGCACGCACACAGACACACACACGCACACGCACACGCACACGCACATACACGCAACACACACACACACACACACACACACACACACACACACACACAC
>NW_014580585.1:3779-4152 GCF_000485595.1 Priapulus caudatus
GGAGAGAGAGAGAGAGAGCAGCGAGAGAGGAGGGGCAGAAGGGAGTGTGTGCGTCGCTACGCACCTACAGGCAGCGCCACCTGCATCAGGCATCTGCGACAACGCGCGACATTTCACGATAAGCGTTATATATCGCTGGATCGCAGAAGGGCTGTGTCACGTGACATATCGACCACGCCCTTCAGAAAGCACATAAGCAACGACGATGATGATGACGACGATGATGATGATGATGACGGAGCACAAAACGTCAGCAGTGAGTAGAGAGCTGGGCGACTATATATTATGTGTGCGTAAGCCAGACGGTGAGGTGAACTAGGTCTCTCTCTCTCTCTCTCTCTCTCTCTCTCTCTCTCTCTCTCTCTCTCTCTCT
>NW_014580585.1:10669-11211 GCF_000485595.1 Priapulus caudatus
AAGAGAGAGTCCAACCCGTTATGTTACAAAAGGTGAAGGGCGTTGTCTGAGCAGTCAGGCATTATGTGAGTCAGTGGACAATTACGCACACCGGTTCCCGGATGTAGCAGCCATGCGCATGCGTGGAATAAATTAACGCAAACAAACGTAGCGTAGCGTAAATATTCAGGGAAACATTACAAAGAAAATCAAAGAAAAGAAAATAGCACAGCGTAAAAGAAAATGACACAAATGAAGATTAATACTGCATACGCTGATACGTAGTGAGTAATTGGAAATGTATAGCTAGCTAGCTGTGTGTCGGCCGTATGCGTTTTACAGACACAAGAGGGGCAATTCAATGCTCATTAGGTTTAGGTTTGGAAATAGAAATAGGGTTTGTATACGATTGCACAACGTGAGCAGGAAATGTAACTTAACATTTTCGCAGTGTTATTACAGTTATATCAGTGCCATGGTATGGATATATGTTATGTGTTATATGTCATATGTTATATGGTGGCAGCAGAGGGGTAATGCAATGTTCATTAGTTTTATAGTTG
>NW_014580585.1:15617-16006 GCF_000485595.1 Priapulus caudatus
ATCCCTCTATGTATGTCTCTATCACTATATCCCTCTCTATATCTGTCTCTATCACTATCTCCCTCTCTATGTATGTCTCTATCACTATATCCCTCTATGTCTGTCTCTATCACTATCTCCCTCTCTATGTCTGTCTCTATCACTATATCCCTCTCTATGTATGTCTCTATCACTATCTCTCTCTGACACACACTGCCACGGATACAACCCGGGTAATGTAGTAGACAATCTAAGAGAGAGTCCAACCCGTTATGTTACAAAAGGTGAAGGGCGTTGTCTGAGCAGTCAGGCATTATGTGAGTCAGTGGACAATTACGCACACCGGTTCCCGGATGTACCAGCCATGCGCATGCGTGGAATAAATTAACGCAAACAAACGTAGCGTAGCG
>NW_014580586.1:0-6675 GCF_000485595.1 Priapulus caudatus
GGCGATTAAATAACAGGTACATATGTCATGTTTACTAAAATACAGTGTTAAATGTCAATTTGAACATGCTGTGTCTAAAAACCAATGCTATAGGATTGCATATGTTCATTAACAATTAAAACTCAATTATTCGATTTATTTTGGCGATACAGCTTCGTTACCCAGGTGACAACAGTAGAGGGGTCATAAGGCGCGGCATGATAACCATGAACAGAAATTAATTAAAAATACTACACTGTTACTTGCATTACAAAACACATACCTTTATCTGTTAAACATAACTACGATTCATGGCTCTATGCTCCGTCGAAACTTTGTGCGAGCTCTGATGATTGCGAATTTCTTCAAGTAGTCTGACAGCATTCAAGACACAAAAATACACCGGTCGCTGTGGCTAGCACTGACGGAATGTCCAAACACAGCTGCGATGTCGCGAATAAACAAATACTTACCGTTGTTTGAATGTCACATTGACTGAAAGTCTCCATGATTCTGAAGCCAGCTCTGGCTAAATTTTCACTCCTGGCTGTGTGTCAAGCGTCACTGCATTTCTGGCGTTGCTTGTACCTCACTCTAGTTTTAACGCCTTTAGAGTTGATGTTTGTCATCCTTGTTGTATGTCTAGGCGTAGCGACAGGTGCGGCCTCCTTTTATCAAGCGATAAATTGTAGCATAGCGCTCACAACGCTATATATAATAATACCCCCTCAACACAATAGAGATGATAGAGAGTGCGGCCGGAGACGGTCGGCAGTGGAACAAGGGGTGCTGGTGAGCTAGACGGAGAAACTGAAGAGGAGCACACACGGGCGAGCCTCAAGAACTACCAAGCAATTTACGCGTCTCGTCGTCACCGGTCGACTTGTTGCAATAACACAAACGCCTTACCGGCAAGGATGTCTATATCGTTTAGCGCAACGCCCACTCCATACAGGTCGGTCCACCCAGACACAGAACGCACCACACACACTACCCCCACACACACACAAAAACACAACACTCGCCTCCTCACCAACACCACGCACAGCCCACACGCTGCAACAGCGCGCGCACAGGCAACGCTCACGAACACGGCTGAACTGCGCGCACACACAAAATGTATATATATATATATATAAGTCAAAGTCACACACGACACCGTGTAGATAAAAAACAATAGTCAGGTAATAGAATAAGGTGTTTTAAAGTTAATTGAAGAGCTTTCGAGATTACATCTCTCATCAGGTCAGGCAGATCAGACATTGGAATAGAATCAAATAATCCAAAACAAATACAATGCGTTATAGATATCAAAATGAATGATTCGCCGCGTTGCCGATGAATACGGACGACAAAAGAACCAGCACATATATATATATTTATAATATATTATATATATATATATACCGACAAATAAAACACACACACACACCAACACACAACGAAAGCAAAGGAATCAAAAATTGCCACACGTAAGTTAAAGTTTACGTTCAATGGCCTCCTGGATTTAAAAACCACCCTCAGAATTAATTTCTGCTCAGTCACGTGTCGACGTGAGCTATTCTAATATGGTGTCAGTTGCACACACACACGCAGGTCATCAATGTGGTGATCTGGTTAGTTTTTAATGGTTCTGTTTCATGGTCTATATGTGTATAGGGGCCCCAGCCAGTACACATCTGGCTACGTTTACGTGTGTTTAGTGATGCGCAATATTCTTGCGCATCAGAGGAGTTATATTTTGTGATGAAATATACATTAAAATGGTTAGGGGTATCTCCGCATGATTTCCCCAATAACTTTTATGCAGTAAACTTGTGTTTTATACATTTGGAGAGCGCTCTAGCATGTAGGCGTAGCAAAACACGCTACTTTATACCTCGCGTTCTTCACTTGCTCCCCTGTCCACGCTTGCGAGCCTCCGCTTCTTCTTCTACCGCCCAGCTTATCTTGCCTGCCTTTTTTCGCTCAGTATTCCATCCCTCTCCCCCGACGCAAGCTATATTATGAAAGTTTGCCTCAGCCGGCGCTGCCGCCTAACACGGTGGCCGCGCATCGCATATCGTTTCGAGAGAAGATCGTATTTTGCAAAATTATGCATTTTAAAATAAGAGAGGAGTTTATCCTAGGCATAGATTATTATGATAACATCCATGAGTAGACATCATTGTAAGAAATAGGAGGTAGACTTGCATGTAAGGCCTGCTGTGTACTACCAGCCAGTACACAATCTCGGCTACCGTTAGTGTGTTGCGCATGCGCAATCTTCTCGTCTGAGCAGTTATATTTTGATGATGAAATATTCATTTGTAAGATGGTTAGGGGGGATCTTCCCTCCGCATAGATTCGCCTAATAACTGTTATCAATAGACGCTGTGTTTAATAACTTAAGGAGAGCGCCCTAGCATGTAGGGTAGCAACACCTACTTTATGTCCTCGGCGTCTTTCCCTTGCCTCCCCTGTCCTCGTTCAGCCTCTTCTCTTCTACCGCCCACAGCTATCTTTCCCTGCCGCATCTTTCTCAGTCTCGCGCATCCCTCCCCGCAGCAAGCTGTATTAAAAGTATTTCCTCAGACGGCATCTGCACGCCCTAACACGGTGCGCGCAGCGATCGCGCAATATCTCCCGGAGAAATCGTATTTTTGGCAAGATTATGCATCTGAAAATAAATTTATATAATGACATAACTCAACACATCGAGACAGTGCATCCCTTTTCTGTGAGGCAGGTAGAACATTATTTATGACAATACACTCAGCCATGAGACAGTGCACTCCGTGCGCTCCCTGAACCAGGTGAAGCCACGTTATTTATGACATAATCAACCCATGAGAACAATGCATCCCCTCGCCTGTCGAAGCAGGTATCACATTATTTATGACAATAACTCAGGCCAATGAGACAGTGCGGGCACCGGTACTATCTATATCTCATAGGTAGCATGGTTTCACATTATATTCTGCACTCGGGGATGCATCGCCTCACGTGTGATAGCTACACCGGCACCTTCGCATAATTAACTCATTGATCATTCCTTCTCTGCCCGTTGTGCCGCGCACACAAGCTCATCATGGGGAAACACAGAAAAAGAGAGGCGACGCCACGCGATATTAATATATCGACGTAACTCGAATGAGGCACCGTGGCAGGTTATCATCATCGTCATCCGCTGCCGTCTAAAATGCAGTAGCAGACGAGTCGAGATTTCTGCTGTTTCGATGATTCTGCGCGAGAGCCGCGACTAGCTAGTAGGGCGACGGCTTGAGCAGCATTTAGCGGCTCTAGTGCGCGCTCGCGGCGAGGTACCCGTCATGTTTGTGGCGATCAATGGCGAACTGACGTGAGAAAACTGGAGATGAAGGTGCACTGCCCAAATCTGTTTGGCGAATGATACCTGGCAGCAGACCGAAGGCGGGATACATTCTATCCGTGCGTGTCAGTGATCGTGCCGCGATGTCGGGCGGCGATACACAGTCTGTGGGCCGCCGTACCGACTAGAGAGAACTCTCGAAAAGCCAACAGGTTTGACTCTAGGTTTGAACGCGATCGAAAAATTGCGTTTCTCTTCTTGAAGTTCTACCCTGTCGCGTTACTACGCGTTAACAGCAACATAAGTTATTCTGGCGAGCGTGTTGTAGTTCTGAGCGTAAGGGTAATGTCTGCAGAGCGCAAGCTAGGAATCCCAATTGCTATATACGCGCAGGGATCAGCTCATGTGGCGATCTAGGCTGGTCAATGACTGTAGAGGGTCGATGTTGCGCTGATGACTGAGGCGATGGGGAATCAAGGAAGCCATCACAATCATTAGTCACGTGTTGATTGAACTGACCGGCTTCGATAAAGCAGCTCAGACTTGCAACTTTTGCATGGCGACTCGGCTGCGCGTCTACACTCGCGGTCGAAAATTGCTGTGAAATCGGCTATGTACTGCGGGAACGTGGCAACTGCAACGTAGGATTTTCCTGGTCGCTTGCGACGAAGTTGCAAGTAAATCAATCCGTTATTTGATTTTCGGGCAACGTCGTGCTCCCGAATCGCTCCCGAATCGCTTTGAACGGCAATGTGTGCGGGTAAGACAGCGACTTGCATGCGGCACACGACGGTGAGCGTGCGATCCGGTCGCATGCGGTTTGCAGGTTGCAGCGACGAGCAACCAAAAGTCGCAGTCTGCCCTAAAGCTTTAGGCGTCGCGCGTTGCATGCTGTGCGCAGATCGTGTGCGTCAGTGTCAAGCTCGTGAAACCGCCTCACGGCCTCACGTCTATCTCCTCGAATCATTGATGCCTTGCTCAGAGCTCCTGATGAGCGTAGTTGGGATCTCGTGTACTCTAGCTCCCGTATATAAAACAGAGTAGTATATATGCCGCGGCCGCAGTATGATCTGAGCGGCTGGCGGCAAAAGCGGTCTTCGATTTCCTAAATGCCGGCAGTTTTGCTTAATTTTTAGCGTTATCTCAATAAACAAGGGTTAGGGTTGGGGTTAGGAACTGCCGGGCATTTAGGAAATCGAAGACCGTGCCCGGCTGCCGGGCATATATAGCCACAGCGTATATAAAAAGCCCGTCACACTCAGTATTGCACTCTTGTATTTTTAAAACTTTAAAAACAGATAGGTGGCGCTGATATTTACGGTTACAGGCGGTCGGTCTGGGTGACATACTCTCCCGCCCAGTAGCCTGGTAATGTCTGCACAGAACTCGCTAAAATCTCCCTCACTGTCCACCTGCAGTAGCAGCTCCTCCGTAAGTGTCCCTACACCACTGGCACCCACAGGTCTTAAGAAAGTAGAAGCACAGAAGGATAAAATCCTCAGTGCTAATAAAAAGCAAGCGCCATAGGCCCGCTGCATTCTAGGGGGGTCTGGGGGCATGCCCCTCCCTGAAAATTTTTGAATGGTAGACGTCTGGAGATGCAATCTGGTGAGTCTTGCGAGAGAGATTTAGGAACAAAATGTAGGAACAAAATTGTTTAACCCAAAATTTACTGGAAGCACTGTGCTTTCAGTGCTTCTATCTGCGGGTGCCACTGCCCTATCCCACAATCTCTGATCAGCTTGTAGACCACTGAGTCTCACCACAGCCACTTGGAACGTTTCAATACTAAAATGACGGTAAATAAACACAAAATGTGTTTACTACCCAAGTCTTAATGTTTCTTTACTCTCTTTTACCTATTGTTGCCAATAATTTTCTGTAAATCCTGTGACGCAAGCTTTCCCAATGCACACAGCACTCGGCTACCTTCGGTTTCAAGAGCAAATGCATCATGGGATGCTTAAGAAAATCTCGTCGCAGAGATACAGGGTGCGAAATTAACGGGAGTCTGGAGTCAAATACTCCCTGATTTACTGTCGGACTCCCTGATTTGACATATGCAGGAGTCCGTGTCACTCCCTGAAAATTCTGCCATACTAACTAGTTTGTTCCAGAGCACGGCCTCACGGAATTACCGTATTTTTTCAGCTAATGTCCAAAGAAAATTTGGCAGACGTGCAACTGCATGAATCTTCAAAATAAGCACGTGCGTTATTGTTAATATCTTTAATTTTGAACCTCAGACTGCGGACTCCCTCATTTTGTTGCGGACTCCCTCTTTTTGAGGGTAGGTAGTTCGTTGGACTCCCGTGTTCAAAAGTTAATTTCTATCCCTGGAGATATGTATATATATATGTGACGCGTCATTTGCTCTTGAAACCGAAGTTAGCCGAGCGCTATGCGCATTGTGAAAGCGAGCGTCACAGGTCAACAGAAATGGCAGTTGGGTAAATTGCCGCTCTTCACCTCGATCGTTTGAAACAGTATATATATATATAGGCGCTTCAGAGCCGATATTGTGGTAATGCGTAATGCTTGGGATTGGGAAAAAAGATTCAGTGTTCAAGATAAAATTAAAACCACATTGGAAGTCCGTAGTCCCCGGGAAGTTTCCCACAGGAATTCACGAGATAGCTCTTGCTGGAGTAGGCAGTACCAAAAAGCACGAGTCATAATTCGAACAAGTGAACATTTAGCTATGCTGGATGGAGGCCGTTGTTGGTGCATTTGTGCTGTGATAGTGTGAAACGAAGCGAGCGTTGTGCAAATTTTGTGATCACGCTTTCCCAGCTGCTCTTTATCCTTGTTGTTTGTGCACAGCGGCGTGCGTCCGGTGTACTCATGTGTTGCAGAGGAGCATTTGAACGGCATTCACAGGAAGTTATCGGCAATAATAGGAGAAAGAGAGTAGAGTCTGAGAGACGTTAACAATTTGGTAGTGAATACATTTCGTGTTTATTTACCATCATTTTACTATTGAAACGTTCCGAGTGCCTGTGTATCTCACGTTCTCTGCTGTGTTGACCATCATGATTGGATCTCGCGGGCCTCCGTCTCCTATTGCTCAATGCATCTCGCGCTTACTCACCCAAAATAATTATCAGCTACGTGGCTGATTGCTGATTAGGCACTGCGGTTGTGATCAGAGGGAATGACGTATCACGCTAATTCCTATTCGCTTATCTGTCGCGCACGGTGAGTCGCTTGCGCGCGCGTGAATGAGGGATGTATGCGTGGCTTCCCTCGTACAGCTAGGCAGTAAGCTAAGCAAGAGCGAGAGAGAGAGAGAGAGAGAGAGAGAGCACGTGGAGAGAGAGAGAGAGAGAGAGGAGAGAGAGAGAGAGAGAGGAGGAGAGAGAGAGAGAGAGAGAGAGAGAGAGAGA
>NW_014580586.1:8128-9725 GCF_000485595.1 Priapulus caudatus
CAGCCATGAGACAGTGCCGGCACCCGTAGCATCATATCATAGGTAGCATGGTTTCACATTATATTCTGCACCCGGGGACTGATGCAATCGCTCACGCTACACCGGCACCTTCCATATTAACTCATTGAGTCATTCCCTCTCTGCCCCGTTGTGCGGCCAACACCAACTAATCATGAGGGAAACAAAAACAGAGAGCGACGCACAGCGATATATATAGCGACGTAACTCGTAATGAGGCACGCGTGCAGGAATCATCATCGTCATCCGCTGCCGTCTAAAATGCAGTAGCAGACGATCGAGATTTCTGCTTTAGATTTCTGCGCGAGAGCGGGACTACTAGTAGCGACCAAAGCGACGCTTGATACATAGCGGCCTCTGGTGGCGCGCTCGCGGCGAGGTACCCGTATGTTTGTGGCCGTCAATGGCGGATGCCGTGAGAAACTGAGATGAGGTGCACTGCAAAATTCTGTTTGGCGAATGATACCTGCAGCAGACGAAGCGGGATACATTCTATCGTGCGTGTCAGTGATCGTCCGCGATGTCGGGCGGCGATACACAGTCTGTGGGACCGTACCGACTAGAGAGAACTCTCGGAAAAGGCCAAACAGGTTTGACTCTAGGTTTGACCCGATCGAAAAATTGCGTTTCTCTTCTTGAAGTTCTACCCTGTCGCGTTACTCCGTTAACAGCAACATAAATTATCTCTGGCGAGACGTTGTTGTAGTTCTAGCTAAGGTAATGTCTGCAAGCTAGGAATCCCATCTCGCTATAGCCGCAGGGATCAGCTCATGTGGCGATCTGAGCTGGTAATGACTGTAGAGCGATGTTCTCTGATGACTGAGGCGATGGGGAATCAGGAAGCCATCACAATCATTAGTCACGTGTTGATTGACGTGCCGGCTTCATAAAGCCTAGCTCAGACTTACGACTTTTGCATGCGACTCGGCTGCGATTCTAAAATCGCAGTCGAAATTGCTGTGAAATCGCTATGTCTGCGGGAACGTGCAACTGCAACTCGTAGCGATTCTGGTCGCTTGCGACGAGTTGCAAGAAATCAATCTTATTTGATTTTTGGCAACTCGTCGCTCCCAATCGCTCCGAAATCGCTTCGAAATCGCATGTGTGCGGGTAGACAGCGACTTGCATGTGCACTCACGGTGAAGCGTGCGGCCGATCGCATGCGGTTGCAGGTTGCAGCGACGAGCAACCAAAAGTCGCAAGTCTGCCCTAAGCTTTAGGCGTCGCGCGCGTGCATGCTGTCGCATCGTGTGCGTCAGCGGTCAAGCCTGCGATGACCGCCTCGCGCCTCACGTCTATCTCCTCGATCCTTGATCCTTGATCAGAGCTCCTGATGAGCCGTAGTGGACTCTCGTACTCTAGCTCCCGTATATAAAACAGAGTAGCTATATATGCCCGGCAGCCGGCATATATCTGACGGCTGCCGGGCACGGTCTTCGATTTCCTAAATGCCCGGCAGTTTTTAATTTTTAGCGTTATCTCAAGTAAACAAGGGTTAGGGATAGGGTTAGGGTTAGGATTAGGGTTAGAGTTAGGGTTTTTGTTAGGGTTAGAGTTAGGGTTAGAGTTAGGGTTAGAG
>NW_014580587.1:0-1381 GCF_000485595.1 Priapulus caudatus
TATCTATCTATCTATCTATCCATATATATACACACATATACATCTATATCTATCTATCCATATATTATACACACATATATATACATCTATATCTGTGTATCTATCTATCCATCTATCTATCTATATACACACATATATGCATTTATATATATATAATATCGATCTATCTACTCATCCATCCATCTATCTACCTACCTATCTATGTATGTACATCTACATCTGTATATCTATGTGTGTGTATGCGTGGGTGCATGTCTATTTTATCTAGAAAAACAGCTAACTACAACATCGCGAAACATTTTCTCGATACGAACAGACGTAATCCGATCCTCAAGCGAAAAATGAACAGAATCGTCGCCGCCTCGCTAGGACGCCACGACGATGCTACCATTCTTCCCCGTTGCCACGGTTACCTCCTGCAGGAGAGTCTTCAGCTTCAGCAGCATGTTCGTTACTCCGCCGAGATCGTGCACCAGGTAGCGGTACGTCGCCGTATCCATGGTAACGCCCGGATCCATAGTAACGCCAGCATCTTCGTACTCCTCCTGCGAAGATAACGCCGCAGTGCCGTTAACAACGACCGCGACAAATGCAGATATTTATGCGCTGCCCTGTAGTGGGCACAACTTTGATCTATACTGCCCTCTAGTGATCACACTCGTGTAGCTCAGAGCCCCCTAGCAGCAAAATTCTCGCTCTGCACTGCGCTCTTCAAGACCTGCCTCGAATTCGTTCACCCACGCACGCTCACTTGTTTCGGTTCTGCATCATCGCGTACCTGAACCGGGACGGGGTCGGGGCTGGAGTCCGGAATCTCCGCCGGGCCCCGCGGCACGTCGTGCTGCGGCTGCGCCCTCTGTTGGTAGCTGCAAGAAACAAAGAAACGGCGTTAGCGAGATTAGTCCAGCAACGGTTTGCGTTGTCTCCATCGGCGTCCCTTAGCGGCAGCGCACCCTGGTGGCGACGCACCCTGGTGGCGGCGCACCCTGGTGGCGGCGCACCCTGGTGGCGGCGCACCCTGGTGGCGGCGCACCCTGGCGACAGCGCACCCTGGTGGCGGCGCACTCTGGCGGCGACGATCAGCATACGTACCCGTTCATCACGCAGCATCCCGCCGAGCTCATCCCATCCGGTCGCCACGGCGATGGACAACGGACGATGAACACGAGATTGTCGCAAGCGACGGACCGACGAAATGAACGAACGGATGGGCGTGTGTTCATGGAGCTTTCACCGTCGCCGCCGCGGCAACCGTACTGCCGTACTGCCGGCGGTCGAACCCACAGATCTGGTTTTCACGCCCGATTTCACTCAACCATTAACCCTTTAGAAATGTGCGCCTGGGGGCGTAAGTGTGTGTGTGTGTGTGTGTGTGTGTGTG
>NW_014580587.1:4946-15996 GCF_000485595.1 Priapulus caudatus
CTTGGGGAAGATGGAGGAAGCTTGGGGAAGATGGAGGAAGCTTGGGGAGGATGGAGGAAGCTTGGGGAGGATGGAGGAAGCTTGGGGAAGATGATGGAAACCGTAGTAGGAATAAAACTCACCAGTTGCAGTTCCATGCTCTTCACTGTCCTGTCCTTCGCATCCAGCTGCTGCTGCAGGAACACTAGCTGCCTCTTCAAGTCCTGGTTCTCCTACAACACAGCAACCACCACCACACACATGCTCAGATAACTCACTCACTTAATCACATCCATACGCAACCTCCATCGCTCCGACATCGCCATCGTCGTCCCGCTGACCGAAATATAATGTATTAAGGTTTATATTATTATTATTATATTGTTATTACTATTATTATTATTATCATGTATTACCCAGCGTTTGGACGTCTACCCCTATTCTTATGATAGACCAATAGTCGTGGTACATGTGACAATATGTGTGGTACCGTGTGATGTGGGTTTCCCATACTAGGCTCGCTGGTGCCTTCAAGGCATTACTACCTTGTATTAATGTATTACAGGGAGGTTTATTGTATTATTATTATTATTATATTATTATTATGTATTATCTCGCCTTATGAGCGGCTTACGATAGACTAATACTCGCCGAACATGGTGACGTGAGATGTGAGATGTTGGTTTCTCTCTGACTAGACATGCTGGTGCCTTCAACGCCTTATTATATATATTTAATTACCTTGTATAAATGTTGATCAGCAAGGTTTATATTATTATATATATATTTAATTACCTCGTATAAATGTTGACCAGCTATCTTGGCCTCAGTGTCACAGCCAGGGAAGCTCCGGTGAAGTCCGTTCTGTAGTGAGGAGATCCGATTAATTATGCAATCTGTTCGTTAATTATAATTAACGCGATGTAACGAAAGCGGATGATAATCGCGACCGGATGAAAATCACTCGAGGAAAACCAACTTAATTTAAACTTAATTTAAATTAATTATGATTTTCTAACTTTTATGATTTGGTAATAATGATAACCAACAATCGTTCCCCGTAGCAAACAATATAATTCTAGTGAACAATATAATCATTGCTTTCGGATAGAACGTGAGTTTTACCCATATTCCACGCCACCTCACACACACATACCTTATTTATAATGTTCTGTTCAAACGGAGAGACGGTATCCGCCTGCGGAGGTAAACAGGGTTACAGTTATTAGTTCTGACACGATGATGATCTTTATCCGTCGCTATCAACGCAAAAACACGTTTCTTTTACCCAAAAAAAACTGGTTTTACAGCATTAGCAAAAACATAAATTGCCAAAGACTTCCAGCGGACGATCATGCGCAAACAGAACATGTGAAAGTTTGAAGACAGGCGCTGAGTGGGCCGGGCAAGACGACGAAAACACGAAAACAAATAATAAGTCTTGCCATGCCGAAAAAAGTAAGTGCGCGAACAAAATCAACCGAAACGATTTTCCAGCCAGTTTCACCGGCAGATGGCGCCGCCGAAACCAACATCGACTTTTCACGGAAACAACGATTGGAACAGTAATAGAGATGAGAGTAACGTGAGGTAGACGATAACTGAGTTAGCGCTGGTAGCTAAACACATACCGGGCTGGCAACGTCCTGTGAGACAAGCGTGCGAGGTACACCGGTGCAGAAGACAAGCCAAGACCGTGCAAAAATGACAGAATAAAATGAGGAACACATCCACACATATATACATCTGTATCTATCTATCTATCTATCTATCTATCTATCTACATCCACACATATATACATCTGTATCTATCTATCTATCTATCTATCTACATACACACATATACATCTATATCTATCTATCCATCTATCAATCTATATATTATACACACACTATACTCCTATCTGTGTATCTATCTATCCAGCTATCTATCATAGTTACACACATTATATGCCATTTAGTATATAAATTCGATCATATTACTATTTTCTTATCTCTACCTACCTATCTATGTATGTACATTCACATCTGGTATGCTTATGTGGTATGGTGGTAGTTGGGCGTGCATTTTTTATCTACGAATATTGCTAACTACAACAGCGTGAAACATTTTTTCTATACCGAACAGACGTAATATTTCCGAATCATTATTATTTAAACAGAAATCGTCGCCGCCTCGCTTGACGCCCAACAGCGCCACGGATGTATGCGGGGGGGTGGGGGGTCTATTCCTTCTCCCGGTTCGCGGGTATATATTTCGTGCTTCAGCCCCCCCCCCTGCATGTTCGTTTACTCCGCCGAGATCGTGCACCAGAGTAGACGGTATTTTCTTTGTAACGCTGGGCCGGGGCATGGGTAACGCCACTCTCTTCGTACTCCTCCTGACGGACGATAACGCCGGCAGGAGTGCCGTATAACAAACGTGCTTTATTACGCGAGATATTGATGCTTTGTTTGGCCCTGGCTTAGTGGGCACACTTTGGGATCTATACTGCCCTCTAGGTTTTACACTGGTAGCTCAGAGGCCCGGGGCCTGCAGCGAAACATTGCTCGGCCTCTCACTGCGGCTCTTCAAGACCCTTTCGAATCGTTCACCCACGCCGGGACGCGTCACTTGTTTCGGGTTCTGCATCATGCGCGTACGCGTGAACCGGACGGGGGGTCGGGGTGCGAGTCCAGAGATCTCTCTCGGCGACGTCTTGGTGCTGCGCTGCGGGGCCCTCTGTTTGGTACTGCCAAGAAACAAAGAGAACGGCGGGAGGGGTGTTTATGCTGGATTGTCCTAGCACGTTTTGCGTTGGTCTGCCAATCGGCGGGCCCGTTGGGCTACGCGGCGCATCCGCCCCGTGTAGCGCACCCTGGGTTTTGACGGTCAGCATACGCCCACCCGTTCGTCACGCAGATCCCGCCGAGCTCATCCCTCCGACGTCGCCACGGCGATGGAACAAGGACGATGAACAACGAGATTGTCGCTAAGCGACGCGACCGACCGAAATGAAGGAACGGACGGAGCGTGGTTCATGGCTTTCACCGTCGTCGCCGCGGCCAACCGCTTACTGCCGTACTGCCGGCGGTCACCACACGATCTGGTTTTCACGCCCGATTTCACTCAACATTAACCTTAGAAATGTGCGGCTGGGGCGTAAGTGTGTGTGTGTGTGTGTGTGTGTGTTGGTGTGTGTGTGTTTTGTGGTGCAGTCGTGCGTGCGGCGTGCGTGCGTGCGTGAGTTGCGGCGCGTGCGTGTGTGTGTATTGGATCGTGCACCTGGGGGTAGTTGTTGTGTGTGCTGTGTGATGTGTGTGTGTGTGTGTGTGTTGTATGATCGTGTCGTGTGTGTTGGCTGTGGTTGTGTGTGTGCGTGTGTGTGTGTGTGTGTTGTATGTGGGTGTGATATGCCTGGGGGCGTGTGCGTGTGTGTGTGGTGCATGCTGCGTGCGTGTGTGCGTGCGCGTGTGTGTCTGTGTGTGCGTACGTGTGTGTGCATGCGCGCGTGCGTGTGTGTGTGTGTGTTGTTCTGGGTGAGTGCGTGTGTGTAAGAGAGAGTAGAGAGAGAGCTAGTAAAGAGTATCCGACAAACAGACAGACAGGACCAAAGGAAGAGAAAGACAGAATAGACGAAATAGTGAAAAAAAGAGCGAGAAAAGAGAGAGAGCGAGAAAGAGACTTGAGAGAAATCTCGCGCGCCTACGCGGTGAGTGAGTGGAGTGAGAGAGAGAGATCGAGAGAGAGAGAGAAGAGAGAGAGAGAGACAGAGGAGGAGGAGAACGAAGAGGGAGAGAGAGAGAGAGCGAGACGAGCGGGACACGTTGCTCTAGCACTACTCTATCAACACCCGAACGACGAGCGGTGACAAACAGACGCCTGGTTCTTCACGGCATAATGAGGGTATGTCGAAGCATAAAAAACATTACACGGGGGCAGTCAAAGACAGCGTTGTACACATACAGTCGAACATCACAGTGTCAGGTGATGTGAGCGAAGAGGAGCGGAGGGTGGATAGAGAGAGAGAGGGGGGAGGGCGGAGGTGAGGAGATGGCGAGAAGGCGAAGAGCAAGAGGGTGAGAAAGAAGAGAGGGGAGTGGTGGTGAGATAGCGGAAAGAGAGACGAGATAGACGAATAGAGAGAAAGAGACGAGGGAAAGAGACGAGAGAGAGAGAGAGAAGAGAGAAGAGAGAGAGGAGAGAGAGAGAGAGAGAGAGCACGAGAGAGAGAGAGAGAGAGAGAGGGAGAGAAGAGACGAGAGAGAGAGGGTGGAGGACTGGCGGAGATAGAGGAAGAGATATAGGGGTAAGATATAATAAATAAATGGGAAGGAGAGAGAGCGACCAGAGAGACATAGAAGCCTAGCCATATCCAAGGTACACTCTCAAATAAATCTTCTAGATATATTTACTGCTAATATATATATATAATATATATGATAGATGTATAATGCATAGATGTGTGTGTTTACTAGCAGCAGCAGGCAGCAAGCAGCCAGCAGCAGCAGCAGCAGTACGAGGGTACCTGCCCCCTCCCTCACCTCCCAGCGTAAGTCTTACACATCTACAGCGCAGCAGCAGCAGCAGCGCAGCGCAGCAGCCAGCATGTACGGGCGTACCTCCCCCTCCCCTCACCTCCCTAGGTAAGTCTTAACACTTCTACAGCGGCAGCAGCAGGCTAGCAGCAGCAGCAGCAGGCAGCAGCAGCGTGCAGCAGCCAGTGCCAGCCAGCAGACAGCATCAGTAGTAGTAGCAGCCAGCAGCCAGCAGCAGCAGTCAGTACGGAGGTACTGCCCCCTCCCTCACCTCCCCACGTGTAAAAGTCTTACACATCTACCAGCAGCAGCAGCAGCAGCACGCAGCAGTACGCGAGGTACCTGCCACCTCCCTCACCTCCCAGGTCAGTCTTACACCATCTACCACCAGCCAGCAGCAGCAGCAGCAGCAGCAGCAGCAGTACCGAGGTACCTGCCCACCTCCCTCACCTCCCCAGTAAGTCATTACACATTAGCCGCGCAGCAGCGCAGCAGTCCAGTACGGAGGTACCTGCCCTCCCTCACCTCCCCAGACGTAAAGTCTATACAACATCTACCAGCGCAGAGCAGCGCACAGCAGCAACAGCCAGCAGCGAGGTACTGCCACCTCCCTCAACCTCCCAGGTAAGTTCTTACACATCTACCAGCAGCAGCAGCAGCAGCAGCAGCAGCAGTACGGAGAGTACCTGCCACCTCCCTCACCTCCCAGGTAAGCCAACATCATACAGCAGCAGCAGCAGCCAGCAGCGCACACTACGGAGCGTACGCCACCTCCCTCACCTCCCCAGGTAAGTCTTACACATCTACTGCGGCGCGCGCGCAGCAGCAGCAGCAGCAGCAGCAGCAGCAGTACGGAGGTACCTGCCCCTCCCTACCTCCCAGGTAAGTCTTACAACAGCTACCAGCAGCAGCAGCAGCGCAGTACGGAGGCTACCTGCCCCCTCCTTCCCTTCCCCAGGGTAAGCTTACACATCTACAGCAGCAGCGCAGCCCAGCAGCAGCAACAGTACGCGAGTTACCTGCCCCCCTCCTCACCTCCCCAGGTAAGTCTCACACATCTACCAGCAGCAGCAGAGCAGAGCAGCAGCCGCAGCAGCAGCAGCGCAGCAGTACGGAGCACCTGCCCCTCCCTCATCTTCCCCAGGATAAGTCTTACACATCTAACCAGCACGCAGCAGGCAGCAGCAGCAGCAGCAGCTACGGGTCTGTACCGCCAACCCTCACTCCCCCAGGTAAGTCTATACAATCTACCACGGCAGCAGCATAGCAGCTTTAGCAAGCAGTTAGCAGCAGCAGCAGCAGTACGAGGTACCTGCCCCCCTCCGCTCACTCCCCAGGTATAACGTCTACCATCTACCAGCGCAGCAGCGCAGCATTACGGATACCTCCCCCTCCCATACCTCCCACGTGTAAAGTCTATACCATCTACAGCGCAGCTTAGCGCAGCTACGGATACTGCCCCTCCTCACCTCCCCTGGTAAGTCTGTACACAGTCTACCAGCAGCAAGCGCAGCAGAGCAGCAGCAGCATCGGAGTACCTGCCCCCTCCCTCCCTCCCCAGTAGTCTTACACATCTCAGCAGCAGCAGCCGCAGCGGCCAGCAAACAGTACGAGCTACCTGCCCTCCTCACCTCCCAGGGTAAGTCTCACACATCTACCAGCAGCAGAGCAGCAGCCAGCAGCTACGGAGGTACCTGCACCCTCCCTCACCTCCCCAGTAAGTCTCACACATCTACCAGCACAGCCAGCGCAGCAGCAGCAGTCGGAGTCCTGCCCCCTCCCTCACCTCCCCAGGTAAGTTACCATCTACCAGCGGCATACCGATCAGTTAACAGTTCCAGAGAGTTCAGCTGCGAGTCAGTGATCCACTGTGCATTCCTCCCCTCCCCTCCCCTCTCCCCGCGGGCCTAAACCTTCTCTCAAGCGAAATTATCGCACGCCAGGGGGCATAGCGGCTGCCAGAGCTCTGACCTCACGGTCTTCCCATCTCCTCCGGTATGGTGGAGCCAGGGACGCGTACGAAAAATGGGATGGCCGTGAATGGCGCCTCATCTTCTAACGATTACATCTAATAAACGGGTGTGGGGTCTCGGTGGGGGTTTCGTGGGGGGGGGGGCGCGGTTTTTTTGGTGATTTGTTGTTGGGGGGGCCTCTGTCCTCTAATTAGTGGGGTGCTATCTCACTACATTATCGCCTCTACTATGACACTCGCCACGCGCCGCGCAGAGGGTAACTGCCCGATGGACGCAATCGTTCTTCGCAAAAAAGGACGGGGTTCGGTTGTCGGGAATAGTCATTGTGGCAACTCGCTGCCAAGATGAAGCGGCAGGCGCCATTAGATCGCCGAATGTACGCTCCATTATGGCACGCGGCGAGTGGTGTGCGCATGATTAGAGAGGGGAGAGAGGGAGATGGGGGATGGAGGAGAGGGGGGGGGAGAGGCGGAAGAGGAGAGTGGGGGAGGGGGAGTGTGAGGGGGGAGGAGGGTAATGGAGGGGTAAGAGAGGGGGAGACAATGAGAGACGAGTGATAACGCGAGCAGTGGTATGTGGTTGGGAAATAATACAACTGGATAGGTTGTAAAATGTATTGGGAGAGAGGTAAATGGCAGGATCGGCCATGGGGCTTGGGTGGGCTTTCACGGAGGTGGAAGATGGAGGAGGAAGGATGGTGGAGAGGGGCGAGGGTGGAGAGGGTCGATTTTCTAGCACCGCTCTCTCTGCCCCTCTTGCTCGGCCGACGTCGTCTCTTCTCGGTGCGTTGGCCATGAGAAAAAGTGCGGATCATGAGTCAGCAGATTACCGATGCATGTTATTGTTGATGTGAGCGGCTATTCGAAGCGTACAGTTGAACGGCGCCCCAGGAAAATCTGGATCCAGCCTAATTAGGGCGCCTGGAGTTAGGATGAGGATGTAACGACTAATCAGTGTGATGGACAATCGCATTCTGTTTTCTCTGTCTTACGACTAAAGCCAGACTCAATAATTGTTTGAGTTGCAGCTCATTCTTGTCTAAATGGTGAACACGTAAGAGCAGGGCTATTAGGTGAACACAGAGAGCAGCTATGTCTTGTGAACACAAGGAGCCACCTATTGTTTCCCTTTTTTTCGAATCTTGCCGAGTGTAAAGAATGGTCTGTGCTTTCGGCGGGGGGGCGGTGAATATAGACACTGATAGTTACAGGGTTTTTTTACACAAAATCACACGCCACCAATCGTCGACAGAGATTTGTTTTGTAGTGGCAGCTTCAATGACAATATATATTAGTTCATAGCTGCTGCAAAATATAGGTGACGGATTCGAAGTTTTGTGTGCTGATTTATGACATTTGGCAATCGTTTGTTTTGCTGCAGGAGAATGCCATAGTTGTTCTATTTCAATTTGCAGTGGGGGTAATGTCTGAACTGTGGGCTTAGGTGGGTGGTTAAGTGTGCCAGTCAACGGCGCAATCTCTCTCTCTCTCTTTCTCTCTTCTCTCTCTTCTCTCTCTCTTTTCTCTCTTCTCTCTCTCTCTCTCTCTCTCTCTTTCTTTCTCGCTCTCTTCCTCTGCTCCGCTCGTCTCGCTGTCTCCTTGGTGTCTCTCTGTATGTCTTCCTGGCTCGGCCAGTGGCGTGGCGTCTGGCGGTGCCCGGCGCGTCGTCGTGAGTTGTTTCTGCGTGTCTCTCTTGCCTGTCTGTCTATTCAACCATCCACACCACCACCCCCTAACCATATTCAACACAACCACACGGCAAGCGGTTTAGGAGCTTAGTAAGGCATGAGGGCCTAGATTAACCTGTGTCAGCTGTAGGATTGATGTCAAGCCTAGATTAAAGCTGGGTCAACGATGTATTTCCTTAATTGTAGCGGCTGGGTTGAGCAGTGTTGATATGTGTGAGTCACGACATGATCGACGAGGGGGGTGATTGGTGATGTAGGCAAATGCCAGCAGACGACAAGGTGTATGTGTAGTGTACTTCTTATATCTTAGTGTATTGCTTTGTGTCTTACTCTCTGGTCTGTTGCGGTGAGTGCGTGAGTGCTCAAATGAGCGTTAGTCTGAGCTCTATATCTCGTCGTCATAACAATCTGCTCAAGTGAAGACGATGTTGATGTCGTCGGCGTCGCGTTACGGGGCCGTGGTCTGGTCGGGGGTGCGGGTATGCTCCATTACTGGTGGCATATCCGGTCTTAGTCTTGGGTGCCTATCAACCTTTCCATCAGTCTATCTATATTGTTATCTGCCGTCCCCCCTCCCTCCCCTTCCTCCCCTCCCCTAGGGCCCGTCGTTTGCTCCCCGTGATGGTCCCCACCCCAACTCAACCAGTTCTCACCTCACTCGGAGACGATCATCAGTCAGCATCACTTGCGTCTAGTATTGAGAGGCTGGGATAGACGCAAGATTGAACATAAGCATCTCTCATTAACCCTTACAAAGGGCGGGGGGCGGTGTGCTCACAACAGACGCCTCCACCTCATCCGTGGTCTCTTCTCTCTCTCTAATCTCTCTGCCCGCTCTCTCTCTCACTCACACACACACACACGCACGCACGCAGCAGCGCGCCACGCACGCACGCACGCACCCACACACACCCACACACAGTCACTCTCTACACCACACAGGTCTCTCTCTCTCACACACACGACGAGCACCACGCACACGCGCACGCACACGGCACACGCTGTCACGGCACACCGCACACGCACACCACACGCACACGCACACGCACACACACTACACACACACACACACACACCACCAGTCTCTCTCGACAGCACGAGTCTCCTACACACGCACGCACGCACCGCACAGCACGCACACACACACGCACGCACGCCTCACGCACACACACTGTGTTGTTTTTTGAGTCTCTTCTTCTCTCTCGCCTCCAATCTTAATCAATCCACGCTGTTGCTGTGCGGCGCACTGCCCGGGGGGAGTTGTTGCGGGGGTGGTTGGAGCACCACAGCAGGGTGGGACGGTGTGGCTGATCAGCATGGCGTGGTCGGTTGAGTGTTGGAAAATACAACGCTTATTCGCGTTTCTCTCATACGCAACCTGCCGCAATGACGCACTGCTCACCCGCGGGGCGCTGCCTATTACCGCGCCACATCTCGTCACCGCTGTATTTGTATATATATATATTAGGTATAGGAGGGGGTGTGTTGTGTGTGATGAGTGTGTTAGCCTATATGATCTTTATACACTGATCCCATGCGTGAGCTGGGTGGTTTTGTATGCTATCTCAGGGGGGGGGTGGGGCTTTTACTCAGAGATCGTACTAGTGGTGTATTGTGTATCTGCCTCCCTGCTCTTTTAGTTTCTCCTCTCCCCTTGGTCGCTCGCTATCTGCTCGCCCTCTGTTGCTCTGCTCTATCGTCTCCTTCTGCTCTGCTCTTGGCTCTCTTTCCTTCTCCTCTCGTCGTCTCTCTGCGTCGGTCTCTCTCTCGTTCGTGCCTCGGTCTGCTCCGTCTCGTCTCTCTGCTTCTCTGCTTCGTCCTGCTCTTCTGTCTTGCGCCTCTCTCTCTCGTCTCTCTCTCTCGTCTCTCTCCTCTGCTCTCTCTCTCTCCTCTTCTCTTCGTCCTCCTCTCTCGTCGGTCTCTGTCTCTTGGCGTCTTGCTCTCTCTGCGGTGCTGCAGGCGTGTCACGCTCCCCCCCGCCCCCGTACTCGTAAAGCAGCAGTTGGGCAGGGTGTAGCGATTGGTGTACATGTGGTGGTGCTCGCACAGTTTTCAGCTATTCTAGCTGACTCGTTATGCATTCATTCGCGACGGTGGAGTATATAGTAGGAATTTGTGCTCGGCAGCGGTGCTCAGCGCTGACAGAGAGGGAGGAGAGAGATGCAAAGAATTGCGAGCGTAAAGTGGTACATGCTGCTTTACATACAGCCAGCACATGATGAGAGGCAACAGTGAAGGTGAACACAGTCAGTCAGTCCAGTCCAGTAATCACCGCCTCCACACACACACAAGATCTCTAGCTCTCCTTCCCCCGCCCTAGCGCTCGCATGCAAGTATTATTTTGACGTAATTGCCGAGACTCCGCCGACTTCACGACCTGCTCGGCTGCCGCGACACGTCACGAGCGTCACCGTTGACTCACGCGGAGCAAGACGACCCCGCTGATGGCTGATGCATCGATCATGGCATGAGATCAATCAGCCGGCACAAGCGAACACAGATCCACACACACACAACATCGAAAACAGCGTTACGGCCCACAAAAACAGCGTGCACTCACCCACGTACGGCACGCGTCACTGGTGGTTCCGTGCGTACGTGCGGGGGTACATACGTGTACGTGCCGGGCGTGCCGTACATACGTGCCGTTACGTCGCGTGCGATACATTACGTGGTACGGTGCGTGCCCTGGTGTGGCCTGATGGTTGCGTGACGTGGTGATGTTGATGTGACGTTGAGTGTGGCATGGCGTGTGGTGGATGTGTGTCGTGTGGTGTGCTGTCGTGTGTGTGTATGGGTGTGTCGCTGTTGTTGTGTGGTGTGGTGAGCGGGGGTGGGTTTGCGGGTGGGGCTTGGGTGTGTGCTGTGTGCGGTGCGTGGTTTGTGCGTGTGA
>NW_014580588.1:0-682 GCF_000485595.1 Priapulus caudatus
AGGGGGGAGCGTGAGGGAAGGAGAGGGAGGTAGGAGGAGGGGGAGCGTGAGGGAGAGGGGAAGGGAGGGGGGAGGGAGGTAGGAGGAGAGGGAGCGTGAGGGAGGGGGATCGTGAGGGAGGGAGGTAGGAGGAGGGGGAGCGTGAGGGAAGGGGAAGCGTGAGGGAGGGAGGTAGGAGGAAGGGGAGCGTTAGGGAGGGGGAAGGGTGGGGGGATGTGATATTGGTAGCTAGCGATGCATATATGCTCATGTAATTACACTGTGAAGCGGTGCGCATCCGCACGCATGCGCACACACGCTCGCTCCAGAATCTCCGCGCATACACGCGACTCGATTTTCGGCCCATTATCCACGCATTGGCGGTGAGTATCTTTCTCGCTCTCGCTCAAGACGCCGTGACGCACCACGAGTTTTTATCTAGGCACGCACGCACGCACGCACGCACGCTCGCACACACGATCGCACGCACGCACGATCGCACACATGCACACACGCACGCACACATGCACACACGCACACACGATCGCACGCACGCACGCACGCACGCACACATACGCACGCACGTACACGCACACACACTATCTCTATCTCTCTCTCTCTCTCTCTCTCTCCCTCTCTCTCTCTCTCTCTCTCTCTCTCTCTCTCTCTCTCTCTCTCTCTCACATATGTGATTATACACGCC
>NW_014580588.1:2035-3337 GCF_000485595.1 Priapulus caudatus
ACATACATGCCAGGGGTTAATAATGACAAATTTTACAAATTTTGACAAAATGCTGTCATTATTAACCCCTGATACATACATATAGGTAACTATTTTGTAGCTCTACTCTCTTTTGAGTTTGTGAGAGACTGACGCGCGGGCGTGACGTTTCAGCCCACACAGCTACATGGTCAACCACGCTACAGCGTGGGGTCGGTGGGATGCTTTGTGGCGGCGGCGGCGGGGGAGGGGCAGCTAAAAGCCACGCGCACGTGAAATGCCAGCCATCCGGCACGGCTTTGCTCTCGTCAAAGCATTGCGCGGTCGTCACAAGAATTCCTATTTCTATACTCTACACGGACGCGCGAATGCACTTACCTGGCAAACTTGCACTGAACCTGAAACGACAACAGAGCTTTGATTGAGACATTTGAAACGTTTATTATATATTATATACGCCATAGATCGCGCCAGATGGATTGAGATGCCAGATGTAATGAGTCTGCCCAGAAATCTTCTTACAATATATATGCAAATATTATATATATATATATATATATATATATATATATATATATATGTNAGAGAGAGAGAGAGAGAGAGAGAGAGAGAGAGAGAGAGAGAGAGAGAGAGAGAGAGAGAGAGAGAGAGAGAGAGAGAGAGCAGGGGAGAGAGAGCAGGAGAGAGAAGGAAAGAGAGAGCTTGCGTATTATACTGTTATTAGTCAGCTTGTAAAGCGAGCGAGCGGACCGCGTCTCGACTGCGCATGCGCGCCACGTATGTCCGTGAAATGCGACCAATTATCTTCATGACGGAGGAAAGGAAGGCCATCGTAAAATCCAGCAAAGATGAGTCGCCCCGGATTATTTATAGCGATAGTGGAAGATGAATTAAACTAAATAAGTTACGTGTCGGGTGAGGGCGCGCAGGGGGAGGGGGCAGGAAGAGGGCATACAGGAGAAGGGGGTAGGAAGAGGGCGCGCAGGGGGAGGGTGGAGGAAACGGACATGCATGGGGAGGGTAGGGAGCAGAGGGGAGGGCACGCAAGGGGAACCACCGCCATCAGCAGCAGCAGCAACAACACCACCAGCAGCAGCAGCAACAACAACAACACCACCACCACCACCAGCAGCAGCAGCAGCAACAACAACAACACCAGCAGCAGCAGCAGCAGCAGCAACACCACCAGCAGCAGCAGCAGCAGCAGCAGCAGCAGTAACAGCAGCAGCACCACCACCAGCAGCAGCAGCAGCAGCAGCAGCAGCAGTAACAGCAGCAGCACCACCACCAGCAGCAGCAGCAGCAGCAGCACCACCACCAGCA
>NW_014580588.1:5950-10789 GCF_000485595.1 Priapulus caudatus
AGAGAGAGAGAGAGAGAGAGAGAGAGAGAGAGAGAGAGAGAGAGAGAGAGAGGAGAGAGAGAGAGAGAGAGAGAGAGAGAGCGCGAAAGAGATACAGAGAGAGAGAGAGAGCGCGCGAAAGAGATACAGAGAGAAAGCGCGCGCGCGAGCGAGAAAAAGAGTGAGAGAGAGAGCGCGCGCGAGAGAGAGGGAGCGCGAGCGACAGAGAGAGAAATAGGAGAGAGATTGAGAGAGAGAGAGCGCGCGCGTGTGTGTGTCTACCCCCGCCTCGCTGCCGGCGCCACCTCACACACGGGTCACCTCACCGCTCCCGAGTCTTCTGCTCGACTTTGTACTGACGACGCTAATATAACTCGTCACCGCAAAACTCAAAGCTTTACATCGGATCCCTTAATTCTCGCAGCATTTTCATGCGACAATACACACGCTCGCTGAATGGCAGGTAGGTAGCGAGAGAACACTGCAAACAGCACGCACACGAGTTTGTATGCTCCCTGTTCAGATACTAGCATCCTAATCTTATACGACTTGGTCGTTAAATGCGGGTTCCCACACGGCAGCTGCATGCGTTGTGCCGCGAGCGCCGTATATTGCCGTATTTCATGACTTATCGCCGTCATTGTCGGCCGGAGAGGGGATACCGTCAGCTGCCGCCGGTCGCTCGTGCGCCGGTTACCTCGGGGATGGATCGTTAACGCATCACACGGCACACTTGCTGCTTGCATAATAGACGCGTGTGTGTGTTTGGGTTACTATACGACTATGGATTGTTTATGGGGCTGGGGAACGCGGCTCTGTTTAACTGTCGTGATTTGTACAATAATAGAAGGGTAAGAAGGGGAGATATAAATATATATAAAGAGAGAGAGATAGATAGATAGATAGATAGATAGATAGATAGAGAGAGAGAGAGAGAGAGAGAGAGAGAGAGAGAGAGAGGGAGAGAGAGCGAGTGAGAGAGCGAGTGAGAAGGCGAAAGAGAGAGAAGGGAGCAAATGAGAAGGTGAAAGAGAGAGAGAGAGAGAGCGCCAGAGAGGAGAGAGGAGAGAGAACAACGAGAATGACAGGAAAAGGGTGGGAGGGGGTGAGGGAGTGGGGACGAAAGGAGTGAGAGAGGACGGAGGAGAGACAGAAGACAGGCGGTAGAAAGAGAACGGAATAAGCGCATGATAACAGCGTGAACACCATGATATATACTAGCAGAATGTCACGCCGCCCTCCCCTAACTAAACCCACTGCTATCACGGACGGCGTTAGCGGAGACAACTGTTTGCTTTGTGTGTAAGAATCTTCTCATTATAGTAAGGCTGCGGATATTGGGCGGTATACGGGCTTGTAATCTTTGTTGGTTATTAGGATAATTGCATAAATTATTGCTCGTTCAAAGTACATTAAACCTTTATTGGAAAACCGGGTAGCTCGTAAAATCCTATATAAATGCGTTCGAACGTCTTGGGCGAAATTATCATGGGCGACCAATATTTCCTTAGAATCGTTAGCTGGCGTAAAATATTGTCTTTTTATTCGAAAATCTGTACTCAAAATACACGTCTTTTATAACGTGGTGGCATCGGTTGTGTGTCTCTTACATGATTTTCCCCATCTGAGCGTTTTTCTTCCCATGTGAGCTCTTCTCTATACACAAGACTGCGTGACATTCTCCTATCATCGCGTTCCTTTATAAGCGTCCTCACATACATCCTTTATTCGGCTACTCTTTACACAAACCTTGGCGCGATGGCCGCCATCTTGCCTGCACATTATAATAAGCGCTTTGTTCTCACGGGGATAGTGTGGCTTTATGACACGACAGGTCGTTGATTATTAATATGCAGATCGCGGGTCACGGGACACCGGTAAACCAACACGATCCCGTAAATGACGTGCACACCTGGGGCGCACTTAGAAGGACGATGACTCAACCCCACCTCCGCGGGGATTGTGATGACGTAATCGTTGGCTGAATAGATCCTCTTAAAAACTGGTGAGGCAACCAAGGCGATGTTCAAACCAGGTAAGGCCATCAAGGTAATACACGCACACACACACACACACACGCACGCACGCACGCACGCACGCACGCACACACACACACGCGCACGCACGCACGCACGTACATACACACACGCACACACACACACGCACGCACGCACGTACGCACGCACGCACACACGCACGCACGTACGCACGCACGCACACACGCACGCACGTACGCACGCACACACACATCATCCGCATGGCAAACCAAACCCTCCACCCAACAAACCTAACACTCTAACAGCCACCGCATTTCTATCTCTCTCTCTCTTTCCTCTCTCTCACGTGCTCCTCCCCTCATTCCTCCGTCCTCTCTCCCATTCGCCTTCTTCCCCTCCCACTTCCTTCCTCTTACTTTCTCTCCCTTGTCCCTTCCCTTCGCTTCCTTCCTCTCTCTTGCCGTTGTGTCGGTCGTCGTTCAACTGCCACAGACGTTCATAGAGACGCAATTCACGCATTCCCAACATCGCTGTCGCTCCATATGACTTCTCTCACTAGTTCAACTTGCGATATTGGTTCTCGTCTTACGGCTCTTATTCAGATCAATCTTGTGAATTGATGGGCCGACAACTTTTATTCATTTTTAAAAATTGTTTATACATCGATGGAATATTTCATGCGGGGCCATTAGTGGCTGGAAATAGTGTGGTGGCGGGGTTTGCTGTGTAAACACTTATGTCAGCCGTGTAGACGCTACCATCGGTTTGCGTTCATTATAACTCTTATGCTGATATAGATAAGCTTTCATTAAAAGTTGACATTAATCGTATTGCACTCGCCTCGCTTCTCTTCTCACTCTTTCTCTCTCTCTCTCTCCTCTCTCTCTCTCTCTCTCTTTCCGCTTCCTCTCTTTCTCTCTCTCTTTTTCGCTCCTCTCTCTCTCTCTCGCTCTCTCGCTCTCGCTCTCTCTGCTCTCTCTCTCTCTCTTCTCTCTCTCTCTCGCTCTCTCTCTCCTCTCTTTCTCTCTCTCTCGCTCTCTCTCTCTTCTCTTCTAGCTCACTCTCTCTCTCTCTCTCTCTCTCTTTCTTTCGCTTCCTCTCTCTCTCTCACTTTCGCTTCGTCTCACTCTCCTTCTTCGCTCGCTCTCTCTCGCGCGCTCCTCTCTCCGAGCCGCTCTCTCTCTCTCTCGCGCGCTTTTTCTTTTTCTCTTCTCAGATCTCGCTGTCTCGCTTTCTCTCTGCAAAAGTGCGCCAATTGTCCATTCGCGCGCACGCCCGGACGCCCTTACACACGCGCGTCTCACGTACGCATGTTCCGCATGGTACCGCCACCACACGCCAACCGCACGCACGCACGCCACGCGACTGCACGCCACGCACGCGCACACGCACACTCGCCCTACATGATTTAGATCGCGTGTCTTTGGCAAACACGTCAAACGCCACGGTGCGTAATACGACGCGGACTCCGGAAGTCAGTCGCGCAATAATGGCGCCCACAACAGCAAGCAGCAAGCGAGCAGCGAGCAGCAAAGCAGCAGCAGCAGCAGCAGCAGTAGTAGTAGCCAGCGCAGCAGCAGCAGCATAACAGAGCAGTAACAGCCAGCAGCAGCAGCAGCGTAGTAGTAGTAGTTACGGTAGCTAGCAGCAGCAGCAGCCAGTAACAGTAGCAAGAACAGCAGAGCAGCAGTAGCACACAGCAAAGCAGCGCGCAGCACATACAGCAACATAAGTAGCAGTAGCAGTCGCCATGTCAGGCCGTTGCCGGACAGCATGCACAAGGTAAGCACCGAGCGCCCTTCACCTGGAGTAATCATTCTGACTAACTGACAGAATGATTTACCTCCAAGCTCTCACACACGACAAGCCTATATCACACACCCGCCCATCGCCATCTCCCGTTACAACCCACCTGTCTAAAATAACGCGCTGAAATCTCGGCTTCTGCATCCACCAACGCGATGGCGGCGCTCGCGTAGGTGGGACATGATTGGGAACGGACGTAAATCAGCGAGTTACGAATGCGATTACAGTTAATTCGCATTGATTCGATTTTTCGCGACAATTACGGTTTTGTTGCCGTCTGGCGGCCGAGTGACGTTCCAAGACAAATACATCTGAAGATTTAGAAGCTTCGCCATCAAGCACGTTTTGAGGCAACGTAACAGTAGAACATTCACGTGGCGCGCTCGTTCCTAAGCTACCATTAAGCCCGCCTGCCTGCCTGCCTGCCTCATAAATCTAGTCGTACAGCTAACAATAGGGATTGGTGATATTTGATATTATCCGTTTTCGATTTTTCTTGCGCTAGGTTAGGCTGGATTTTCCCGATGAATGAGTCGATGTAATCAGGCATAGTAGGGCTCGTTTAACTCATTACTGTATGCGCGAGCAGTACTTATGGACGGAGGAATTTAAAGAGAACGATGAAAAATGTTATGAAGCGAACGAGAACAAAAGAGAGAACGAAAGAGCGAGGTAGCGAGAGGAGGCGGAGTGGGAGAGAAGGACAGATATGGAGAAAAGCAAGAGAAGGGAAGCGATGGAGTGGGGGAAGCGGGGGAGAACATGAAAGAAAAAAAAGAATGGATGGGAAGTGCGAGAGACAGAGAAAAAGAAAGAGAAAGAGAGAGAGAGAGAGAGAGAGAGAGAGAGAGGAGAGTAGCAGAGTTATGAGAGAGAGAGAGAGAGAGCGCGATAGCGCGAGAGAAAGAAGAAAGTTAAACAGCAAAATAGCGAGGGAAGAACGAGAGACGAGAAGATTCAAAAGGCATTAAGCAAAGACACACAAATACGCACGCACCCACACGCGCGGCACGCACGCATCACACACACACACACACACACACGCGCGCCGCACACA
>NW_014580588.1:10799-15996 GCF_000485595.1 Priapulus caudatus
TCTCTCTCTCTCTCTCTCTCTCTCTCTCTCTCTCTCTCTCTCTCTCTCTCTCTCTCTCTCTCTCTCTCTCTCTCTCTCTCTCTTTCTCTCTCTCTCTCTCTCTCTCTCTCTCTCTCTCTCTCTCTCTCTCTTTTTTTTTTTTTCTCTCCCCCCTCCCTCTCTCTCTCTTCTCTCTCTCTCTCTCTCTTCTCTCTCTCTTCCTCTCCTTCTCTCTCTCCTCTTCTCTCTCCTCTCTCCTTCTCCGTCTCTCTCTTCTCTCTCTCTCTCTGCGCTCTCTCTCTCGCTCTCTCTCTCTCTCTCTCTCTCCTTCTCTCTCTCTCTTCTCCCTCTCTCTCCTCCTCTCTCTCTCTTCTCTCTCTCTCTCTCTCTCTCTCTCTCTCTCTCTCTCTCTCTCTCTCTCTCTCTCTCTCTCTCTCTCTCTCTCTCTCTCTCTCTCTCCCCTCTCTCTCTCTCTCTCTCTCTCTCTCTCTCTCTCTCTCTCTCTCTCCTCTCCTCTCTCTCTCTTCTCTCTCCCCTCTCTCTCTCTCTCTCTCTTCTCTCTCTCTCTCTCTCTCTCGTCCTAACCACCACGATACCTGTCTTCACTTGGTACTTGAGTGTTTCCTTGCAGTCAGACAGCAGCTGCGCGAGCGTCTGCGGTTCATCGGTGATCTGAAGGTCAAGTATCTCCAGCAGCTGATGCGGCTGATGGAAGTCCAGAACCTTCGTCGATCTGTCGTTCTGCTTGTTCATGTAGTCAAGCATGATGTCAACGACGCGCAGCAGAAACTGCGCCGTGTTGCGGAAGCTGCCCTGCGCCGGAAGCAGGTCTGAAAACAAAAGAACGTGCGATTTGAATTTCAGTTTGTCGGAACAGAGACAATAGAACACTCTGTTCTATGGTCTCTGGCAAGGCCTATAGATAAACACTCTACGGTGTTTATCTATAGGCCTTTGGTCTCTGTCGGAATGCACGATGATGTTAATTCTTTGAGTGCAATTTTTTCGCGATAAATTATTTTTTTCGGGTGCTTTGTTCAGCGGGACAGGGACAACTAGAACAGTTGTCAAAACCGTTGCTAACAGGTTAAATACATACATGTATCATAAAATAAATTTACTCTCATAAGAGAACATGTTGTTTAAACGTCAAGACTGTGTATCCTGTATCGTGCGTTATACTATACCGTCTGGCAATTATACTACAAGTGTTAAAAATAACTGTTCAGAAATGCGGCCGTAATTTCTGCGCTTTCTTTTGAATGAACAGTCGCTCGAATCACGTCAAAAGGGGTCCGCTTTGCATTACATTACACCCACGTTTACATGCGCTATAATCGTCACCTATACTGCGAGCTGTGAGGTGACATCAATTAAGATTTCCCGTGACCTAGCTATCCGCTTTAATTTCGTGGGCTTCGGCTTTGCGCGAGTAAATACCGCCACGTCACATTACTGCCTCGCGTGTGCGAGCGAAGAAGGTGAGGATGAGGAGGAGGAGGAGGAGGGGGGAAGAGGTGGAGGAGGTGGAGGATGGAGGAGGAGGAGGAGGGGGAGGAGAGGAGGAGGAGGAGGAGGGAGGAGAGGAGGGAGAAGGAGCAAGTAGAGGAGGAGGAGGAGGATGAGTAGGAGGAAGTGGAAGTGGAGGAGGAAGAGTGGCGTGAATAGGACGAGGAGGAGGAGGAGGAGGGAGGAGGTTGAGCGTAGAGAGGGATGAGGAGGAGGTGAGCGTAGAGAGGGATGAAGATGGAGCGTTGAGCGTGGAGGGGGATGAGTGGATGAATTGCCGCCCCGCTTAGATATAATAGCGTCGCACTCATGTCGCTTCACTCAAAAACCACGATTTGTTTTCCCTCGCGCACATCATGGAAGCCAGCGCTTCTGTGATTGAACATATACGGCAGTAAGCGACCGCCCCGCTTCCGCGAGGCCCGCTGTATGACTCACCACACGACCCGTCTCCCCGTGCACGCAGCGTAGCGGGTGATAGACAGCGATTTGCCTAGTTGGTGCCGCGGAAAGGATGCTGCATGCCGTAAAAGATGAGGATGGGGAGCACTCGCGGTCTTCCTATTGAAGGGTGGCCCACTCTGGTAGTGTGTACAGAGCAGAGTGACATTGTAAATAGAGCGGTGCCGCTGATGGCACGCTGGGGTTTTTTCACGGGGCGTGTGTGTCCTGAACTTTACGCGTAATGCGGTCGAATGTGTCATCGCTGGCCTGCTTGCTTTTGCTTGCCTGCTGCTGCTTGCTTTGCTGCCTGCTTGCTGCCTGCTTGCTTGCTTGCTTGCTTGCTTGCTGCCTTATCTATTATGTACAGATTCTCGCGCGATGAAATTGCTCTCTCCGATCGACGCGTACTGCTCGATTTGTTACGGCTTTCTTTTACTCAGGTTGTATTCTTCCTCCCCTTCCTTCCTTCCTCCCTTCCTTCCTTCCTTCCTTCCTTCCTTCCTTCCTTCCTTCCTTCCTTCCTCTCCCCTTCCTTCCTGTACTCGCTTGACTGACCCGCGTACAATCTTGATCTCGTTATTATATAATGGCGCGTGTGCCGCGTTGTTCTGTGCGTGAGGTTCGGGTGGTTCCGTGCGAGTGTGGAATGCAATTCTTATATATATATATATATAATATATATATATAAATATGTGTGTGTGGTGTGTTGTGTCGTGTGTGTGTGTGTGTGTGTGTGTTAGTGTGTGTGGTCGTGTGTGTGTGTATTTGTGTGTACGCGTCGCCTGCGCATGTGTATATTGATATAGACATCACCTTCTCGCGAGATTTCCAGACGCCGTAAACTTCCGTTTCCGCTTTCGTTCTCGTAATAATCTATATAAAAGTGTCGAACGACTAAGCCAGCTGGGTATCGATTCAAGTGACGCACGTGTGCGCACAGCCAACACACGCCGCTTCCCCCTCTTCCTCTCTCCCTCTCTCTCTCTCTCTCTCTCACTCTCTCCCTCTCTCCCTCTCTCTCTCTTCCCTCTCTCCCTCTCTCTCTCTCTCTCTCACAACTCTCTCCTCTCTCTCTCTCTCCCTCTCTCTCTCCCTCTCTCTCTCTCTCTCTCTCTCTCTCTCTCTCCTTTTCTCTCTCTCTCTCTCTATTCCTCTCCTCTCCCCCCCTTCTCTCTCTCTCCTCTCTCTCTCTCTCCCTCTCCCTCTTCTTCTCTCCTCTCTCTCTTACTTTCTACCTCTCTCCCTCTCTCTCTCTCTCTCTTTCTCCCTCTCTCTCTCTCTCTCTCTCTCACTCTCTCCCTCTCTCTCTCCCCCTCTTCTCTCTCTCTCTCTCTCTCTCTCTCCCTCTCTCTCTACTCATCCTCTCCCCCCCCCTTCTCTCTCTCTCCCTCTCTTTCTCCCTCTCTCTTCTCTCCGCTCCCCTCCTTCCTCCCTCTTCTCCTCGCTCCCTCTCTCTGCGCTCTCTCTCTCTCTCTCTCTCTCTCTCTCTCTATTTTTCTCTCTCTCTCTTTCGCTCTCTCTCTCTCTCGCTCTCTAGCTCTCTTGCTCTCAAACTTTCCTTTCTTCTTATATTCATCCTTGCGCCGCAAAATCTCTTCACATCTCGAGTATTTTGCGCCAGCAGCGCCGCGCCGCGGCCCGCGTTTGTGCGCAGCGCCCCCATGCGGTCATTTGTCGAAGCAAACGCGCGTCAGCGATATCTCGCGTGACATCATCATAGCCGCCACGAGTATCTGCATCTACACAGGTCTAAGGCACGTGCTATCACTCGATTACGCCTTCTGCGCTCCCGATTACTCTCCTGCAACGTCGTTTATGAGACGTATGCAGGTAGTGAGAGCGAGAGCTGCGAGGGCGGAACAGCAGCAAGCATGGAAATAATCGCCTAGTGCGGACAATGGTGAAATGCGACAAGCGTACGAACGACGACAGAGGAGACCGACGAATACGCCCCCTGCTGGCCTCTCTGGTCACGCGTTCTCACTCTAGCGGAACGTCGTTTGTGAGAAATTCATATTCTCTATATTTTCTATATTTATATTCTCTATATTGTCCATATTCTCTATATTATCTGGATTCTGTATATTCTGTATTATCATTATTCATACTTCTCTATATTATCATTATTCATATTCTCTATGTTATCTATATTTATATGTATCATATTATCTTCATTCATATTCTCTATTTCTCTATATTTATTTTATCTATACTCATAATCTCTCGTTATTCACATGTATATTTATAGGCGCTATTTTCGCGTAAGTCATGATGTAGCAAATAATGCGACCGCTCTCACTCGATAGCCGGCGAGTTTAGCATAGATTAGATCGCACGAAGCATCAAAGATGCGGCAGTAACAAAAGATGGCGGCAGCGGTTATTATCTATTGGTGATGTCAGGGTCCGCAGCCTGAGCTATCTCAAGAGGCGGACAAAATTACGCATTCTAACTAAACAGAGTAATGTCACGGGAAAAGCTTATTTACGGCATCGAGAAAATAAAACCACGTATGGAATGCACTGTGCTGAATGCATCATTTCCTTCTATCGTTTATTACATATAGTTTGGGTTATTTAGATTTATTGTGGGGTATATATATTGCATTGTTCTTCAAAATGTGATGTGGCAGCTGCCCCACGCTGCCGCACCAGGAGATATTCGTTCACATACGTAGCCTGAGCTAGTAATATATGCGAATGTTGTTTATAGCATCAGCAGTATAACGTCGAGGCGGTAGTAAAAGTGATTAGATTTAACACACAAACACACACACACGCACCACCCGCACACACACACGCATGCACGCACGCACGCACGCACGCACGCGCACACACGCACGCACACACACACCCTCCAGCGCGCAATTAGATAGCTTATGGCTGCTGCGGTAATCTCTGCCGCCGTGCTTTGTCTCCGCCTTGGATCAGCAAGCACGGAGTTTCATAAGCGATCGGCCATCAATATTCTATTATATACTAACGACATGCCGCTCGTCTTGCGTAATGTAAGCGGCTGCGCGATGCAACAGATGAAAATCACGTTGCGTATAAAATTCCGCCGGCGCCTTTCAAAGTGTCGGCTCAGTATTTTGGCAGCGGCATCGCGCTCGTTGTCCTTTTGTGAGAGATAAAGTCAGCTGGCGACAATCGATAGCGTATACGTGACAACATATGTCATAAATATAACGTTATGAGTGTGTGTGTGTGTGTGTGTGTGTGTGTGTGTGTGTGTGTGTGTGTGTGTGTGTGTGTGTGTGTGTGTG
>NW_014580589.1:0-775 GCF_000485595.1 Priapulus caudatus
TCTCTCTCTCTCTCTCTCTCTCTCTCTCTCTCTCTCTCTCTCGCGCTCTCTCTCTCTAACTCTCGCTCTCATTCACGCGTGTCTGCCGCCGCATCGTCAGGGATGCTGCCGCTGCCGCCGTCGTCGCCCCGCATCCCTGCGCTCCTTTCATCCCGCCATGACATCTGATCTATATTTAATTAGAAGAGCGCGCTGACGGACGCTGCGAGAGCGGGGGATGCTAACGTGACGGCGGCGGCGGAGGATGCGGCGGAGGCTGCGAGAGCGGGGATGCTCACGTGAAGGCGGAGGATGCGGCGAGGCTGCGAGAGCGGGGATGCTAACGTGACGGCGGAGGATGCGGCGGAGGCTGCGAGAGCGGGGATGCTAACGTGACGGCGGCGGCGGAGGCTGCGAGAGCGGGGATGCTAACGTGACGGCGGCGGGGAGGATGCGGCGGAGGCTGCGAGAGCGGGGATGCTAACGTGACGGCGGAGGATGCGGCGGAGGCTGCGAGAGCGGGGATGCTCACGTGACGGCGGCGGCGGAGGCTGCGAGGGTGTGCTGGGCGGAATTATCGCCGAACTATCTGATTGCCGCGTCGTCGGGTTTAATTGTGTCGCCTTTTTTGTCTTGTTTCGCCTGATTCCTCTTTTGTTTGATTCATTTTTGTTGCATATAGTGGCGTAGTGGCAGAGAGCGGAGAGATGAGAGAGTTGTTGTTATAAGCAGCTCGGGTTACAACAATTTCGCACGCAAGCGTTGATAGCGCGAGAGGGCGAGCTGAAATAACAGA
>NW_014580589.1:2000-4234 GCF_000485595.1 Priapulus caudatus
TGGGGAAGGGGAAGAGAGAAGGTGGGAGGAGGAGGGGAGGAGCTTGAGTGAGATGGAGATGAGGCGTGTCTTAATGAATGATTAATCCTTGGTTGTCCATGCCTTTACGCACCCGATATTGCTTAGATGGGCTCCTCGTCGTTTTCACCCAGGAAAGGGACGGGGGACTTGTCTAACAGTAGTACTAACTGTGGTTTTGTAGCAGAACATGGTCCGAATGGTGGCGATTTGATTAGATTGGGTCGAAGGTCAATCAACGCGGCCGGTATCCTTTCTACGCGGGTCGCGTGCGATACTTAAGCTGGCGTGCGCATCGCGACGCATCCGCTGTGCGATGAAACGCAATTCGTTATCACGTCCTAGTAAAATTCTCCCCCCTCCCCTCCCAGAAAATCCTCTCCCTCTCCCAGAAAATGTTCCCCTTCCCCAGAAAATCCTCCCTCCTCCCCCCAGAAAATTCTCCCTCCTCCCCCCAGAAAATCCTCCCTCCTTCCCCCAGAAAATCCTCCCTCCTCCCCCAGAAAATCCTCCCCCTCCCCCCAAAAAATCCACTCCCTCCCCTCAGAAAATCTTCTGCCACCTCGGAAATCCTCTTCCAGTCCGAAAATTTGCCCAGGAATTCAATTGATGAAACCTCGGTGCGATTCAGCGGTCCGTCATTGATCCTCGTGACGAATTATGACGTCACTACCCTGCCTCCGGCGCGCGGCGGCGAGGAGAGCCCAGCTTCTCAGGGTAGAGGAGATTCTCACAATTGAATTTTCGACATCGATGTGGTTTTATAGAGCGAGAGGTGGCGAGAGAGAGAGAGAGAGAGCGGAGAGAGGAGGGGAGGGAAGGAGGAGAGAGTAGAGAGAGGGGAGAGGAGAGGGGGGAGAAACAGAGAAAAAGAAAGAGATAGAGAGAAAGAGAGACAGAGAGAGAAACAGAGAGAGGAGAGAGAGAGACACACACAGAGAGAGTGACAGACAGAGGGGAGAGAGAGAGAGAGAGAGAGAGAGAGAGAGAGAGAGAGAGAGAGAGAAACAGAGCGAGGAGAGAGACAGAGAGACAGAGAGACAGAGAGAGAGAAGAGAGAAATGGCTTCATATTAAACATATATGTCTCCTCTCAGGTACGGAATTTTCCTGCTTCTCCTAGTTCTTCTTCTTCTTGCTTTCCTCCTCCTCTTCCTCCTCTCCTCCTCTTCCTCCTCCCTCTCCTACTTGTCTTCCGCCTCCTCCTCCTTGTCCTCCCATCCCCTATCCTTCTCTTCTTCCTTTCCTCCTCCTAATTTTCCTCCTCCACCACCTGCTCCTCCTCCTCCTCCACCCCACCTCCTCCTCCTCCTCCTCCACCCAACCTCCTCCACCCAACCTCCTCCACCCAACCTCCTCTTCCTTTATTTCCTCCCCCTCCACCACATCCTCCTCCTCCTTTATCTCCCCCCTCCTCCTCCTCCCCTTCCTTGTCCTTCTCCCCTCTCCTTCTCTTCTTCCTTGTCCTGCCCCTGTTCCTCCTCCTTCTTCTTCTTTTCATTCTCTCTGCTCCTTCAATCAGGCAGGCTTGCATGAGAATGTCTGTGTCTTCAGGCAACCCTCTTCCACGCCAAACAACGCGACGAGGTTCACGCCCCCTGGCGGATTTTTCGAGATTCCGTCGGGAGAAAAATTTGCGCGTGTTTTTTTAGCGGCCGCGTTGAATTGTAGATTGCCTGCTCTAATCTACACCCCCTCGCTATACCTTTCACCAAAAAGGCGGAAGGGAAGAGAGAAGAAAGAAACAAAAGACTGAGAGACAAACAGAGAGAGAGAGACCGAGAGACAGAGAAAGAGAGAGAGAAAGAGAGAAAGACAGAGCGAAAGAGAAAGAGAGACAGAGCGAGAGAGAGAGAGAAGAGGAGAGAGAAGAGAGAGAGAGAGAGAGAGAGATATAGAGAGAGAGAGAAAGAGAGGGAGAGAGGAAGAGAAAGAGAGAGAGAGCGCGCGCGCGAAAAAGAGAGCGGAGACAGCGAGGAGGAAAAAATGGAGACGGCGCGAGAGCACGTACGAGGGAAATGGAGCGAGAAACAGCAAGCGATATCAAGTGCTTCAATATTTAATAATCATATTCATTAAACGCCGCATCAAATACCATTATCACCAGCACCACTCCCACCACCACCACCACCACTACCACCATCACCATCACCACCACCACCACCAATACCATTATCACCAGCACCACTACCACCACCACCACCACCACCACCACCA
>NW_014580589.1:5327-7480 GCF_000485595.1 Priapulus caudatus
CTCTCTCTCTCTCTCTCTTTCTTTCTCTCTGCTGTCACTTCTCCCCACGTGCCTCTCTTTTGCTAATGCCCCACTGGCCGCAAACGCACACACGCACACTTGCACGCACACACGCCGCAGACGCACGAACACGCGCATGAACACACACGCGCACGCACACACGCACACACGTACACACGCGCACGCACACATAAACACGCACTCACGCCACACACGCACGAACACGCGCATGCACACACACGCGCACGCACACACGCACACACGCGCACGCACACACACGAACACGCGCACGCACACACCACACACGCCGCCTCACACGCCGCCACGCGACCGAACCGCGCCACGCATACACGCGCGCACGCCACACAACGCGACACACACATCACAACGGACCACGCGCACACAACACGCCGCACAACCACGAACCACGCGCACGCAACACACCACCGCGCACGCCACACGCCGCAGCATTACGCACGGACGCACACAACGCGCGACGCCACAATTTGGCGCAACCGCACACACGCGCGCACGCCCACACTCCACACGCGCGACGCCGACACGCCGGCACCGCACACGCCACAGGCGCACAGAACACACGCGACGCACACACCCGTCTCTCACGGAAATTACAGGCCGGCAGCGGCGCGCGGGCGGCTGGACGCCTCACAATCCGAAACCAGTTCGTTCTGGCGTAATTAACGGTATTCAGAGCGCGCGCTTCGGACAGCTCGGATTAAGTCGAACTGCGCCGGCAGCGGCAGGCCGACGCGCACGCGCACAGACGGACAGCAGCGATCGGGTACGCCATTGCGCGGTATTTTATACAATAACGGAGACAAGCGAAAAGGTCACGGGTCGTGAGCGCGACTAACCTAACACACATAAGTGTAAAATACGTTAAAGTTCCGTTAACGAACGAGAGAAAGTTAGAGAGAGATGAGAGAGAGAGAAACTGCGTTTTAAAGAGAGAGCGAGCGAGAATAAGCAGAGAGAGAAAGATGAAGAGAGAGAGAAGAGGCAGAGAGAGAGAGAAGAGACGATAAGGATAGCTAGAGACAGAAAAGAGTGATATGAGAGTGTTAGTCGAGAGAGATGGAGGAGCGCTCCGTAAAGAGATGAGGAGAACGAGGCGCTAAGAAAGGAGCGGAGGAGAGACGAGAGAGAGAGAGAGAGAGAGAGAGAAACAAAGAGAGAGAGAAAGAGAAAGAGAGAACTCGCGTTAAAAGATGAGAGAAAGAGAATGAGAGAGATAAAGCTAGAGAGAGAGAGAGAGGAGCAGAGAGAGAGAGAGAGGAGAGAGCAGAAAGAGTAGAGTAGAGAACCCCGTAAAGAGGAGAGAGAGAGAGAACTGCGTTAAGAGAGAGAGAGAGAGAGACAAGAGAATGAGAGAGGGATAGCATTAGAGACAGAGAGACAGTGGATATAAAGAGAAAGAGAGAGGAGAGAGAGACGAAGAGAGAGAAGAGAGAGAGAGAAGAGAGAAGGGGAGGAGAGAGAGCGAGAGGCGTCTGGTAGTGTGTGCTGGTGAAGAGAGGAGAGAGAGAGAGAGAGTGTGTGTGTACGTGCGCGCGATAGAGACGAATACAGTCACACGTGTATATAGCTAAGTTGTAAACTGTATGTGTAGGAGCATAGCTAGTGTTCGGCACACACATGTATACGGAAGATGGTAATAGTATAACCTCCCATAAACTCCAATGACCTTCATGACCTCCAATGACCTTCATAACCTTCCATGACCTTCATGACCTCCAATGACCGTCATGACCTCCCATGACCTCGATGAACTCCAATGACCTTCGTGACGTCCAATGACCTTTATAACCTCCAATGCCTCCGATGACCTCCCATGACCTCCCATGACCTCCCATGACCTCCTACGACCTCTGATGCCTCCTAACGACCGAGCAGGGACTCCTTCTTGATCGCCTCTGCTTTGCTCCTCCTCACTCGCCTCCTCCTTCCCCTTCTCTCTCCCACACGTAATTTCCTTCTTATCTTTCTGCGTCAGAGGAGGAAGAATGAACGAGAGCGGTGGCCATCCATTTTTAATTGTTTACCTCAATTACCGGTTGCTTCTTCCCCCCCCCCCCCCACACACACACTCACTCTCTCTCTCTCTCTCTCTCTCTCTCTCTCTCTCTCTCTCT
>NW_014580589.1:8763-11010 GCF_000485595.1 Priapulus caudatus
TCTCTCTCTCGTCTCTCGCTCTCTGTCTCTCGCTCTCTCCCTCGCTTCTTCCTTCCGTCGCTCTCTCACTCTCTCTGAAGAGAATGAGCGCGAAAGAGGAAGCAAGAGCGAGAGGGAGGGAGAGAAAGAGAGCGGGAGATAGAGAAAGAGAGAGGGAATGCTTGAGGAAAAAAGAAAGAAAGCAAGAGAGTGAGGGAGCGAACGAGAGAGAGAGAGAGAGAAGAAAAGGGAAGAGAGCAAGCAGAGAGAGACGCGATGCGAACAAGAGAAGGTAGAAAGAGAGAGAGAGAGAGAAAGAGGGGAGAGGAAGAGAGAAAGAGAGAGAGAAGAGAGAGGCGCCGACGGCGAACGAAAAAAAAGAGGAGAGAGACTGTTGAGAGAGAGAGAAGATAGAGGAGAGAGAAAGAGGAAAGAGAGAGAGAGAGAGAGACTGAGAGAGGGAGATCGAGAGTGAGAGGAGAGAGAAGAGAGAGAGAAGGAAGAGGGAGACGGGGAGAGAGAGAGAGAGAGGATGCGCGCGCGAAGCGACACGAAAAAGAAAGAGAGAGAGAGAGAAAGAGAGAGACAGAGAGAGAGAAGACTTGAGATGAGAGAGAGAGAGAGAAAGAGATAAGAAAAGAAGAGAGCTCCGAAGAAGCGTGATGATGGAGTTAATTTGAATAATTGAGTAGATTCTCTAGCGTGCGCGTATCTTCTTCATGCGTATCGACATAAAACGCAGCTCTTCGTTATTCGCTTATCATCCTTCAACCGGTTTCCGCATCGTCAGACACAACGGCCATTGCTGCGGGGCGCAAGGCCAGGCGTTTATTGCCAACCAATACCAGGACTACCGTTACGGGCCGAGGACTCCTTAAAACATTGTCATTGCACTTTGTTTGAGATCACCTATAATACGTCTAAACCTTCGTGGTGTTTCCGGATTACTACGTATAACTTCGGGTGTTTCGTGACTACGTCTACACCTCGGGGTGTTTCCGTTACTACTGTCTAAGCCTCGGGTGTTTCCTCCGTGACTACCGTTCTAACCTCGGCTGTTTCCGTGATACGCTCTAACTTCGAGTGTTTCTGTTACTACGTACTAACCTCGGGTGTCTTCCCGTGGACTACGTCTAACCTCGGTGTTTCCTCCGCTGGACTACGGTCTACCTCGCAGGTGTTTCCGCTGACTAACGGTCTAACCATCGACGGATGTTTTCCGTGACTACGTCTAACCTCGGCTGTTCCGAGAGCGTGGACTACGTCTTACTCGGGTGGTTTTCCGCTGCTACGTTCTACCTCGAGTGTTTCCTCCTGTGACTACGTCTAACCTCGGGTGTTTCCGTGACTACGTCTAACCTCGGGTGTTTTCTCCGTGACTACGTCTAACCTCGGGTGTTTCCGTGACTACGTCTAACCTCGGGTGTTTCCGTGACTACGTCTAACCTCGGCTGTTTCCGTTACTACGTCTCACCTCGGGTGTTTCCTCCGTGACTACGTATAACCTCGGCTGTTTCCGTTACTACGTCTCACCTCGGGTGTTTCCTCCGTGACTACGTCTAATCTCGGCTGTTTCCGTTACTACGTCTAACCTCGGTTGATTCCGTACCTACATCTAACATTGGAAAAATAATTCAGAATTCACGTAACATTCGAAATAGCGTGTGTTTTATTATATTAAAAAAGCCATATCCGCAACATATATTGGTTTTGTCAATTCAATACGGTATTTTTTTCGAAAAATCACTAATCCCGAAAAAAGCACATGTAGGAAATTGTGCCGATGAAAATATGAAAACCTGATGGAAAAAAACACCGCTGCCCGCATTGCAGTGATTCTGACAAATATTTCGCTGCGAAATGGCAAAGGTAGAGAATTTCGCAATTACAGCTTCTTAACGGTTACGCGGTCAATATCCGGGCGATCACACAAAAAAGTAGCGCGTGGGCAGACGTCGGCGTGTGCTTACGTCACACTGCCGCGCAGGAAAAAAACGAGAACAGCCGGTTCGTTCGAACTTTAACCTTTGACCCGTGACCTTGACAACAAGCGCCACTCAGTCCTGATTCTGAAATCCTGTTGTCAGAAACATCGTAAAGTTAATGCTAATGTTAATGCTAAGATAACACTTACGACTAATGTTAATGTTACGAGAGTAGCGTTGCCAAAAACACATCGTAGCTACGAGCAAACTCACGATAACAGGAACTTTATAATTTTATGTCACAAGGCTGCTGATTGGATAAGAATCGATCACAAAATTCAAA
>NW_014580589.1:15292-15996 GCF_000485595.1 Priapulus caudatus
GGAGAGAAGGGCGGCAGGAGGAGAGAAGGGCGGCAGGAGGAGAGAAGGGCGGCAGGAGGAGAGAAGGGCGACAGGAGGAGGAACATCGAAACACAACAACCAGAAACTACAAACTCGATAATTCCATCTTCACGTCTTATCGACTCCAATCATCAAAAACTTTCACAGCACTTTGAAAAAAGAGAGAATAAAGCATCCGATCTATCGCGTGACGTACAACTACGCCTAGACTGGTACCCGTTCCTTCTCACAAGCTCGATATCGAGCTTGTGAGAAGGGACGGGTACCAGTCTACAACTACGCCTTGCCTCGTGGGCGTTAGCGCGTCTGCACTTGCGACCTTCCTTAGATCGTACCCTCTTTTTCACTATCGACTGAAGTCATCGCCTAGAAATCGTTGGGTTGCGAGCAGAAGATTATTTTTGCAATTATTACTGTGCAAAATATTTACGCGCAAAGAAAAATAAATATGGCGGCGCCCATTTTGTTGTCGCTGTTGTCGAAGAGAGACTGTTTCAATATCGGCATTGTGAACGCGTTCATCGATTGATGGTTGTGCCGTCGCGCATTTAATCGGAGAGCAGGAGGTGAGAGAGAGGGAGAGGGGTGGGGAGGAAAGAAAGAAGAGGGGAGGAGAAAGAAAGGGGAAGGAGAGAGAGAGAGGGGAGGAAAAGAGAGAGAGGGGCGGAGAGAGAGAGAGGGGA
>NW_014580590.1:0-673 GCF_000485595.1 Priapulus caudatus
TCACCATCATCACCATCATCATCATCATCATCATCCTTTCGCGACCATCCACCTTCCCAATCCCCCCCACCAAACCTCGCTCCGCCGCCCCCCCCCCCCGCCCCCCCCAGCAGGAGGCGCCACCTACCTCGACCGTCTCACCCACGACGTGAGCTATCTTGTTGGCGAAGGCCGTGAGGCGGTGAGCGCGCTCCGCGGGCGCGCTGTCAGGCCGGTACTGCCGCGACGCGCGGTACCGCACGGCCATGTACAGCGCGTACGTCGGCGCCAGCTTGAACCGCAAGGGGGCGCCGTCGGCGCGCGCGATGTGGTCGACGACCTCGTGTTCAGCGGCCTCGCGGAATTCCAGCGTCGCCGGGAGGATCTCTATCTTAGCGATGCTGTAGTAAGATAGTTATAGATCAAGTTAGATATAGTTTGATAAGTTAGTTAGGTAAGTTAGACATAGATTGATAAGTTAGATATAGTTTGATAAGTTAGTTAGGTAAGTTAGACATAGATTGATAAGTTAGATATAGTTTGATAAGTTAGATAAGTTAGATATAGTTTGATAAGTTAAATAAGTTAGATATAGTTTGATAAATTAGTTAGGTAAGTTAGACATAGATTGATAAGTTAGATATAGTTTGATAAGTTAAATAGGTAAGTTAGACATAGATTGATAAGTTAGATA
>NW_014580590.1:1684-3077 GCF_000485595.1 Priapulus caudatus
CTCTCTCTCTCTCTCTCCCTCTCTCGCGCGCTCTCTCTATATATCTCTCTCTTTCTCTCTCTCTCGCGCGCGCTCTCTCGCACGCGCTCTCTCTCTATCTATCTATCTCTCTCTCTCTCTGCTCTCTGTCTCACTCTTTTTTTTCTTCTCTCTCTATCTATCTATCTCTCTCTCTCTCTGCTCTCTGTCTCACTCTCTTTTTTTCTCTCTCTCTCTAGCTATCTCTCTCTCTCTCTCTCTCTCTTGTGCTCTCTCTTTTTCTGTCCACCCATGACGCAGCATCTCTCTCTATCACTAACTCTCTCTCTGCATCATTACAGCATTGCTAAGATAGAGATCCTCCCCACAACACTTCATCTCTCCACCACTAACTCTCCTTCTATCTCTGCATCATTACAGCATGATAGCGCGAAAGGAAGGGAGACAGAGACACATAGATGAAGCCATCACCGCACACACTCACCCGCGGATGCTGGAGATGTCACTCATGTTGTCGACGCGCGCGAGGTTGGACGTCGACACGGACGTTTCGATCTGACCGTCCACGTCAAACGTCGTCTCGTAGTTCGGCTGACCGTCCGGCCGGTCCGGCGCCCGGATCTGCTGACCCGTAGGATCCGTCATGCTCCTCTTCATGTAGCGCTGAGAGCAGGCGAGAGGTGGTCAGTATCAAGGGGAGTAGTGGTCAGTATCAAGGGGAGTAGTGGTCAGTATCAAGGCGAGAGGTGGTCAGTATCAAGGGGAGTAGTGGTCAGTATCAAGGCGAGAGGTGGTCAGTATCAAGGCGAGAGGTGGTCAGTATCAAGGGGAGTAGTGGTCAGTATTGATGGGGCAGTGAGTAGTGGTCAGTATCGGTGGGGCAGTGGAAGTGGTGTTACATATGATGGGGTAGGGTAGTGGTAGGGTCATCTTAGTGATTGACCAGCACAGAATTCCAGTTCTATCGCTGGCCTATCGGCGGGCACGAGAGAGAGTCAGTATAGGTGGGCAGGGGGTCATCCTAGTGCTTGACCACCACAGAATTCTAGCTCAATAGTTGACCCTCGAGGCTTCTCCCTCCTCCTCTCTTTCTGACCCTCTTCCTCTCATCTTTCTCTGACCCTCCCTCTTAGCTCTCCAGACATTGGGATACAGACACCCTATAGCAGATACTGGATACCTCTTCCCCGTCTTTCTTCCTCATTTCTCTAGACTTGGGATACGGACACACTATAGCAAATACTGCATATCTCTGCCCCGCTCTCTCTCTCTCTCTGTCTCTATCCTCCCCCTCTCCCTCCACCCTCCCACCTTCCCCCCATCACCCTCCCCCTCCTCTCTCCCCTTCTCCCTCACGATCCCTCCCTCCCCCTCTCCCTCCACCCTCCCACCTTCCCCCCATCACCCTCCCCCT
>NW_014580590.1:4314-5332 GCF_000485595.1 Priapulus caudatus
CTCTCTCTCTCTCTCTCTCTCTCTCTCTCTCTCTCTCGTCTCTCTCTCTCTCTCTCTCTCTCTCTCTCTCTCTCTCTCTCTCTCTCTCTCTCTCTCTCTCTCTCTCTCTCTCTCTCTCTCTCTCTCTCTCTCTCTATCGTCAACTTCTCTCTAACGCTCTCATTCATTCTCCCACCCTTTTCCCCATCTTTCTCTCACTTTCTGTTGTTTCTCTATTTGCACCTCTCTGAGCATCTATACCTGTATCTATCTGTATCTACCTGTATCTATCCTATATCTCTGTGAGCATCTATATACCTGTAAGCACTGTCCAGCTCTCTCGCTTCCCACCTCTGTCACATTCGGATAAAGCTTGTGTCTTACAGGCACTGCGTTCCTGCTCTCAGAGCCATCTGTTGGCAGAAAAACATACATATTATACATACTAGATCAGCTCGTGGCAAGTTTTATTATTAAATCTTTATTGCATGTAATTCAAATACAAATACACGTACTGACGGCAATCTTTTTCATGGAGAGAAAATCTGATAAATGCAATAGTTAAAATGATAAAATCCGAAATATAAAATAAAGTAACACCTAGATAAATATTACACAGATAATCGATAATGCTACCATGTGGATACAACCGAATCCATCCTGATCAATTACTGATCATCAATCCCGTATTGATCCATCCCCAATCACTGATCGATAATCAATCAATGACTCATAAATATCTCACCTGCATTCAGCTCGAGCAGGAAGGGCAGCGCGTCTCCTTCGAGCTTCTCCTGTCCCCCCTGCGGAGACTCCTTTCTCAGCTGCGTTAGAGGAGGCTCCCTCTCCGTCTCCTTCTTCTTCCTCCTCCTCGGAGGGTGATCGGCTGGCCGGTGTCGTATTTGGAATATGATCTGAACTGTAAACGGTAACCAGCTAATATTTTACACCCTTCGCTCTGGATGCTCTCCTTTTTATCTCTCTCCCCCTCTCTCGCTCCCTCTCTCTCTCTCTCTCTCTCTCTCTCTCTCTCTCTCTC
>NW_014580590.1:9376-15992 GCF_000485595.1 Priapulus caudatus
AGCTTAGACCACCTCCCATCGCAAACCTCGTCGCCACGACTACACCGCCGCGTCGCCACGACTACACCGTCTTGTATCCACGACTACACCACCCTGTCGCCATGACTACACCGCCCCGTCTCCATGACTACACCACCCTGTCACCATGACTACACCGTCCAATCGCCACGACTACACCATCCCGTCTCCACGACTACACCGTCCCGTCGCCACGACTACACCACCCCGTCGCCACGACCGTCCCGTCGTCACGGCGACACCGCCCCGTCGTCACGGCGACGTACCTTCTCCTCGGGCTTCGGCTCCTCTGGTTTGTTCTGCTTGTTGCGGTCCGCTTCCTTCTCCCTCTTCTTCTTCTTCTTCGACTCTCGTTTCGACAGCCTCCTGTTCAAGTCGCTCTGCTCCTTGATGGCTTCCTTCGCGGAGATGGGCTTGTCGCCCTCTCGCTTGAGAAGGAAGCGCCCTTCCCGGTCGTCCTTGGACCAGTTCAGCTGCACGAAGAGGGGGAAGGCTCGCGCACCAAGCTTCCTCTCCTCTGCGAATGCAAAATCAATCATTTATTATTGATGTCATCGATCAGATTAATAGATGATGGGTCAGAAGCTATTGAATCTATTGGATGATAGATGATCCATGTAGTATTGATTGTTAGTACAGTGAACATGAACCTATGTAAGGTCTTCAACACGTCTCGTTAGACACACAGACTCCACTACACAGCCGTTAAGCCNCGCGCCGGACAAGCTTTTTTTAGCATTTTGGGTTCCTCTTGTTTTTTTTCTGGCCCGCTCGACCATTTCATTCCTCATCGAGTTAAGACTCGCAGAACACAAAGCATGGGTGTGGCAAACATGAAGAAGACTTTTAAAGATAGATCGTATATGCTCCACAAAAACAAAGTACGCGCTCCTACCTACCATCAAAGGAAATTTAGGGGTCGTCCAAGCGCCGGAACATAGATCCTCTCCCTTCTCCGAGGATGGGCCCTCTACGCTGCTACTACCTCCCATTCCAGATTCTTCAAACGTTCTGAGCCTCTGCCAGCCACCTCCCTGACTCTGGAGGCCATACCGTCACCGGCTGACTGTCTGGAGCCATAATCCTTGCACCCCTGACTCGTGGGAGCCAGTACCTTCACCCGGACTCTGAGCCAGTACCTTCACCCATGAGACTCTGGCTATATTGTGTCACGCCCCTGATCTGCCATATTACTTGCACCTGGTCACTCTGAAGCCATACCTTCACCCTGACTCTGAGCGTACCTCCCACCCTTGACTTTCTGAGCCATTACCGTTCACTTCTGACTCTGAAGCTCCCATACCTTTCACGCCTGGACTCTCGAGCTATAGCGGCTGCACTTGACTCTGAAAGCATCACTCACCTGACGTCTGAGACCATACCTTCACGCCTGACTCTGAGCCACACCTTCACCTGACCTCGAGCCATACCTTCACCCTGACTCTGAGACCACACTCTTCACCTGACTCTGGAGGCCATAGCACTTCAGCCTGACTCTGAGCCATGCCTTCACGCTGGACTCGTGAGCCAAATACCTTCACCCTGACTCTGAAGAAACCGATTACCTTATCCGTGACTCTGATACCATACCTTCACCCTGGACTCTGAACCATACCTTCACCCTTGGACTCCCTGAACCCATAGCTCTACACCGTCTGAGCTCGCCTGTCACCCCTGACTCTGAGCCATAGCCTTCATCCCTGACTCTGAACCATACCTTGCACCTTGACTCTTGTAACCATACCTTCACTTTGGGTCTGTGACTCTGCAAACCATACAGTTCAGGGGTTCCTGACTCGCCCCAGACCTTCGGGCCCTGACTCTGAGCATACCTTCACCGCTGACTCTGAACCAAGCCTTCACTCCCTGGACCTGAGCCGATACCTTCACCCTGACTCTGAGCGCAGTAGCCTTCCACCCTGACGCTCTGAACCATACCTTCACCCTGACTCTGAGCCATACCTTCACCCTGACTCTGAGCCATACCTTCACCCTGACTCTGAGCCATACCTTCACCCTGACTCTGAACCATACCTTCACCCTGAGCTCTAAGCCATACCTTCACCCTGACTCAACCATACCTTCACCGTGTGCTCTGAGCATACCTTCACCCAATAGACTCTGCAGCCAGACCTTCACCTGACTCTGAACCGATACTCACCCTGACTCTAAGCCATAGCTTACCCTGACTCTGGAGCCATACCTTCACTGACTCTGAACCCACCCTACCTTCACCCTGATCTGAGCCATACCTTCACCCTGACTCTGAACCATACCTTTCACCCTGACTCTGACGCCTAACTTCACCCTGGACTCTGAGCCATACGCTTCACTCCCGCCCGCCGGTCCATGACTCCTGAAACGGATACATTCACCCTGGACTCTGAGCCGTGTTCACCCTGACTATGAGCCCATACCTTCCTGACTGCTGAACCAATACCTTCACCCTGACTATGAACCATTACCTTCACCCTAACTCTGAGCCATACTTCACCCTGACTCTGCAGGCCATAGCCTTCACCCTGACTCTGAGCCGATACCTTCACCCTGACTCCCTCGAGCTCCATGACTTCACGCCGACTTGTGTGCAACCATACCTTCGACCTCTAGACTCTGAACCATACCGTTCACCCTGGACTCCTGAACCATGACGCTTAGCACCCTGACTCTGAGCCATACCTTCACCCTGAGGCTCTAAGCCATACCTTAACCCATGACTCTGAGCCTACCTTTACCCTGACCTCTGAGCCATAGCTTCACACCCTGACTCTGAACCATACCTTCACCCTGACTCTGAACCATACCTTCACTCTGACTCTGAACCATACCTTCACCCTGACTCGGGTCATACCAAAGACTTGAAAAATGGTACACACTGCTTCTCTGCTTAGTACTCAGCAAAAAGAGATAGAGTGTGGAAACGGTGCCAAGAAGAGAGAGCCTTGTATGCGGCGGCACCTGCTAGTGAAAACTGAGAGAATCTCTTCACTAGCCCACTAGGCCAGTAAGCCCAGTACTGAGTAGGGGCACAAAAAATTTAATTTATTTACCCCGACTCTGTGCAGTATCTTCACTCTGACTCTGACCTCTGACCCCTGACTCTGAGCCGTATGTTCACCCTGATATTGGCATTTTAACATCCTCATCCCTCGCATGCACCTTCAACACTATTAAATTGACTACGTCACGAATTTTCTATGGTAAAATTTGTGAAAAAAAATTTGCCATTTTTTTACATTAAAAGTAAGAACTAACGGGACTAAACGTATCGTCAAATTCTTACCTAATAAGATTGTATCTCAACTAGTTAAAAATCCAAAAAACCTGGCCGATTTGACATTATGTTCCTGACATTAATTGCTTGCTATGGGCTATGTATGAGTCACGAGTGCATGCATGTTAACATTGAACAATATAGTAAAACAGGAAGCAATAGTAACAATAGTAAGGAACAATATAGTATAATGCAGCAATTTAACCATAAAAAGTCAACAGAATTACTTATATTTTGTGGAAAAGTATTTTTATTTTTACTATTTACGGTGACGTAATCACTTTAACAACTTCCTTCCCATACTCCCTGCTGCCTTGCTCTGTCCTGCCTGCCCCAAACATGACCCCGTGTTAAGCCATCCATCTACTACCTAGCTAGCGTTAGATCGACAGCCGACTGCTGCGAGCTGCAGCTGCCACTGCTCCTCATCCTCGCATCTTCGGATGAGGAAGCTGCGGCCGCGGCGACGGAGCGTAACCGGAGGCGGTAACCAACCGCGCTACGAACGCAAATGTTTTCGCGCGCCGCCAAGCCGAGCTTGGCCTCGGAGCCGTAGCGTAGGTGAATATATATTAGGAGTAGATAATAGGGATCCCTATTATCTACTCCTGATATATATGTATATATATATATATATCATATGTATGTATATATATGTATGTATATTATATAGTATATATATAATATGTAGTATATATAAATATATATAGTATATATGTATGTTATATATATTATATTATAATATATATGTATGTTTATAATATATATATTATATGTATGTAATGATATATCACGTAGCGTCAGGTGAATAATATAATGTATATATATATATCTATATATATATGTAATGTATAATTATATTAATATATTAGATTAGCTATTATAGTAATATATAATATTTAGTAATGTAATATTATGTAGGTAATAATTAGTGTATGTATTATATATATATATTGTATATAAATGTATGTATTATATATATATATAATTATAGTATATGTAGGTATGTATTATCACGCTAGCGTATGTGATATAAATTATATATATTATATAATATAATTATATGTAGTATATATATTAATATATTATTATACTAGTATGTATGTTATAAATATATATTAGATAATGTATCTTGTATATATATGTACTGTATATTTTTTATATGATGTATGTATATATATATAATGTATATTGTTACGTATGTATATATACTATTATTATTTATGATGTATGTATATATAGGTATGTATATAGTATGTATGTATGTAAGTATATTATATAGTGTAATATGTAGTATATAGTTATATGTATTGTATATATATTGTAGTAATAGTATATAATATTATATTGGATGTTGTATGTATATATATGTATCCAAGTATGGTATATATATATATATTATATACATAATATACTTTTTATATAGGTAATATAATTATATATATTTTCGTGTTGTTGTTGTTATATAGAGCTAATAAATAACCGCTAATCTAATAAATAGGGTATTTATTAGGCTCTTTAATAATATATCTTATATATGTGTGTTATATAGTGTATGATATAATAAGTATATATACATATATGTATGTATATATATACTATTTAATAGCATATTATGTGTGTGTATATATCGAGTTAATAAAGTAGGAGACCGGCCTGCTTTGCCCCGGCGGTCGTAGAGACCTGAGGAGGCCGAGTGGGAAAAAACTCCCGGCACCCTGGCCGCGTTGTTGTAAACTACTAGAGCATGCTTCGTGACAGCTGCTGTTGATGCTGTGAGAGGGGGGAAGGTTTCTTGCTTCGCGCGTGGAAAAAACAATCAGTGTCCAGGAACTGCGTGATCCTTGTGCTCGTCCGTAATATCGATCATTCGATCTCGGCGTAATCGAAATCATTCGATCGCGTGAATCGAATCATTCGATGTTCCGTGATTCGAAGCATCGATTCCGTTAATACGACATCTATTCGATCCGTAATCGACAGTCATTCGAACGTGAATTCGAATCATTCCGATCCGTGAATGCGATCGATAGATTCGATCCGGAATCGACGCATTCTAGTCCGTGAATCGAAGCATTCGATCCGTGATCGCATCATTCGATCCGATAGAATCGCATGCATCGAGTCCGTGAATGCGAATCATTCGATCCGTGATCGTAAGCATTTCGATCGTGAATCGATAGCATCGATCCGTTAATCGAAATCATGCTCGATCCGTGATATTGTTATAGTGAATATCAACCATAAAACAAACATCGAATTATGAAACAAATTACATGCATACTCAGGACTGCGTTCTATCTACTGTCGTGCGTGCAGAAAATGCAAAGTACGTAGTATATAGGCCTATAACTATAAGTTTTTCATACATGGTGCATGTATGTACGCATTGTTCGTGGAACGTGTCCCTGCCAGCATTTTTCAACCTCTCTCTTCATCGTCACCACATCCCTCTTCAATCCGCGCACCTCCACCTCTGACTAGGGATGCTGCTCTCCCCCACTGACGTGAACTGGCCATCCAGGTCTTACATCGCAATATCGGCCGGGCCGGAAATTTTCTCATCCTCAAGCGGAACTTCTCTCATCCTCGACATCCTCCGCTCCCCAAACCTCCTCCTCCTCTCCTCCCCTCCTTCCTCCCTCCATTCTCTCTCGCTTACCTCCGCTGACGTGGCCTGCATAAAGAGATAGCTCGGGGAGGTCGAGCACAGCGCATGTCTCCCCCTCCCTTCCTCGCCCCTCTCCTCCTCCCTCTACCCCCTCGACTGCTTCCTCCCTTCTCTCTCCCTTACCTCCGCTGACGTGGACCTCGTACAGAGAATACTCGGGGAGGTCGAGCATGCGCATGTCCGGCCGGAACTTCTCTCATCCTCCCCATCCTCTCCCCACAACTCCCCCTCCCCCCCCTCACTTCCTCCCTGCTCCCTCCTTGCCTCCTGCTCTGCCTCGGCTTCTCTCTCGCCTTACCGGTCCGTCCTGAAGTGGACGCTTCGTACAGCGAATACTCGGAGCGTCGAGGCATGCGCCCATAGTCGGTCCGAACTTCTCTCATGCCTCCAATCTCCATTCTCTCCGCCACAAGCCCCCCCTGCGCCCCTCCCACTCCTCCCTCCTCCTCTCCTCCTCCTGCCGGCGTCTTTCTCTCTCCGTTACCCTCCGCTGATCGTGCACTCGTACAGCGAATATGGCGGGGAGGTCGAGCATGTATGCGCAATCCGGCCGGAAGCTCATCTCGGATGAAGTGTTCGACGACGTCCTCGGGTCGTCGCGGTGCTGGAGACCCGGATGCACTTAGTCGCCACCTTCTCGCCCTCCTCCTGGT
>NW_014580591.1:0-5254 GCF_000485595.1 Priapulus caudatus
ATATATATATATATATATATATATATATAGCCTATATATATATATGTGTGTGTGTGTATAGAAAAATGTGAATATAATAATAGAATGAGGTGTCAATTTCCCAGGCTGCACAGCCTTGCTTGATTTGGTTTCTGCTGTGAAGCCTAAGGAAGAGACATGTGTTCTCGATAGCTTGCATTATGAAAAAAATTCTATATCTCCATGAGTGTCCCTGTGGTTTTACTCATGTATTTATATGTACCCCATGCGCGCATGCATGTTCATTAGGATGTGTCAGGCAGACGTAGCGTTATCTATGGTTAATTTAATCGGATTAATTTAGCGTAATTTAATCGGATTGAAGGTGGCAGATTATTGCGAGTCAGTGCGCATTCTGACAGCCATCAACGAGGATATCCTAATCTCATTCAGTTGCTAACGACCTCAGCATTACCACCACAATGTAAAATCAGAATATTTTTTTTACAAATCACGCGACCATAATGCTGGAATTATGCATGTAATAAAGTGACCGTCAGAACAAAATGTAGCAATGCGAACGAAAAGAAACAGAAGAAGAACGGCGGTAGCTTTATACAGGCTCGCGATTCTTGGCAGCAGAGCCGGATCATTTAATAAAAATACTCAAATCATTCTCGCGGCTGTGTTTAAACTTCCGTGTGCGCTGGGCTGTGTCGGTGCACACGCCTCCACGTAAAACATGTCTACGTGCCTGTTAGCGTATTTCACTGGGCCGTCTATCACGCTCACTAACTCGCACGTAAGGCTATCAGCAACGGGAGATGCTTCGTTTAGCCTGCTAACAGAATTCGTTACCGTGACCGCGACGGCGTGACGGCAGCGGGCAGATGTCGCTACGCACACACGCACGCACGCACACGCGCACGCACGCACGCACACGCACATATACGCACACGCGCACGTNTCTACTGTCTACGAACCACAAGTTCTACTCTACAATTTGGCGCCGTGACGCAAAGAACCAGGGTATTCCTTTGCCAAACAACGAACTAAAGGTACTACAGCTATACGATGCACGAAAGTCGAGGGAAACACTGAGTGAAGACACCTGTAACGACAAAGAAAAAGAAGAGGAAGAAAGAAGACAGAAAACCTATGACTATTGGACTATTGTGACGTTGGAATAAAGGGTTGCCGTTTCCGCCATACGAGCATTGCGAATGGAAATGCCTACGAACAGTGATGTTGCAGCTAACGCGCATATTAGCCAGAACTTATCTGGTACGACCTGGCTATCGACGACTGGAAGAACAGCAGACTACGTTTAGGGCGAAGCGAGGAACAGCGGAATACGTTCACGACGACGCAAGGAGGAGAAGGCGGGAGAAAGCGGTTTTTCGTAGCGAGATTCGGCGAGAGTGCGCACTTTCAGGATAACGCACAGAACATGCAGACTACGGTTGATTACGCCTCGTTAGTAGACCATGTCACAAACCCCCAAAACAAGCAGCGCAGCTGAGACAGCACCCGAGTTATCAGCTGGATAAGGGGCCTACTGCTGGCGACCAAGCGAGAAAGAGCGCAATGGATGAACGACATTGCAATACGTATTACGGGTGAGTGAAGCAATCTAGACGTGTCGGCAGCTATTTTCAATTTTCGTAATTAAACGGGAAACTATAGTTTTCAAACCGCATGTTTTATAATACACGAGTGTGTTAGCGAAATACTAAAGCACTTTTACTAACTATAACTCTCACTCCCACCATCACCCCAACCACCACCGGCTGGCTTACGAGTTTCTAAACTGCGTCGTACAATGCCCCAATTCATACGTAGATACGTAGAATAGTACCGGTCTGTGTAATTAAGAATGCCGCTGAAGGCAACGTTAGTTACGCATTTACGTGCCGCAGAAGGCGAGGTTGGCTGTTATAAAGCCATGACGACTCAAGGCATATAGTCTTAAGGGAATGAGTCGAGGTGCTAGTTAGACGCACCAGTTAATGTGTAAGAGAGTGGGACATGGTACTCCCCTGGAATCGCTGAAAATGGTCCACGAAAATAAAAGTGAGACGATAGCGATATTATGTCGAAATGACGGTACTTTAACGAGGCCAGCAGAGCCCGGGGCTTATAGTGTAGAGCGCAGCGAAATCAACTCGGCAAGCCATTCAATTGTAACCGTTGAGGGCACCTACGTGGTTAGTTTATTCTTATATACAGGGGTTAAAGATGTCACCCATGTTAGATAAATTGCCACTCACATTACAGTGTAAGGTTCACTGGGAATGTACCCTTAGGGCCCAAAACACCCACCCACCAGCACATAACTAACCTCGCGCCCAACTAACCTCATCTACCCACCTACCATCTACCTGGTTTATTCTCAAAAGTGCTTGTTATGTTATTTCAATGTTCATACTTGCGAAACATGGAACAAATTTATAATAATGAAGGCCGACACAGTTGTTTCACAGCCTATCGGAATGAATGTATGTATGTAGGTATGTTTCACCGCCTACCAGGCATTAATTTCTCTGAAGTGAGTAAACGGGTATTTTTTATTTCAAGACGAGCAGGGCTCTTTTTTAGAAAGGTATTATGTCTGTTACGGGCATATGATCCAGACGACGAGTACAATGACCCGACAGACGTGCAACATCTAGAGGAGTTACACCGACAGATGCTCCACCATAGTCTGACGGAGTTCGCCCCGTTGCCACGACCGACTCCACGGCCGCCACTCCATGGGGACCCTTTCGCCTAGGTCTGTGACCACGGACCACATTAGGTTGGAGAGGGCCTGCTTGGATGGTTGTTAAGCGGATATGTTGGTCGCTGGTCAGCAGGGTTTAAACATTGAGCTGGACAAACCTCTCCCCTCTCAAACTAACGGGTTATGGCAGTAGTAGCGGAATGCCCAAACGGGTATTTCTCCCATGCAATATATTATATCATCTAGTTTTAGCGACTTCTTGTACGCGTATACAATGTTATTTCTTTGAGAAGAGGCGGTCAAACGCCAATTATAACTTTTATATGTAAATTATATCGTTTTACGCAAATTTTAACTTTTTGTGCGAAATTTAACTTTTGTACGCAAATTATAACGTTTTACGCAAATTTTAACTTTTTGTACGCGAATTGTAACGTTCACACGTGACTTTTAATATTGTACGCGATTTTTTTTTAGCTATTGTGCACATTCTATAGTAGGCGATTGGTGACAGTTCAACGTGGTGTCCTTCCGAGGAGACACGATATGTTTTCCACGAGTATACGCGGATACTGTGTTATTGGTGTTCATATAGTGATTACCAGTGTTTTGTAACGATGCGGTTGCACGCAAGTTTTTCCGGAGACACGGTTCAGGACGATGTGATATAAAGTTACGGTTGCGGGTTGACTATATTTATGCTATTGTACGGTTGCGGTTATTTTTTCAGCATGTTACTATCATATACTTATGCGGTTACAGTTACCAGCAGACATATCACAATGATAGTACAGCTTAATTTTCACATTTTCCGTGGCTCACATATGCAATCAGCCCAGAATTTTATAGAGTTTTTTTTCAGTCAGGAAACTGGACTAAGCCGATCCCATCGACTTTTCTTAGGGCGGGGTGAAATGTAGTACGGTCTTTTAGCTAACAGAAAGAGAGAGGGGAAATTTGGCACATTACCCATGCAATTGTTCAGAGACGGCCGGCGATGGGCCCAGAAGACATTCGCTGCATACTTAAGAGTAGACATAAATTAACGTGGACAGAGGGCATCTCAAAATGGTACGAACACATTAACTTCAACAATAATGCGGCTGAGTTTATCAAACAGCCATCATTAAGGGGGTACCACATCGGACGGTAGTCGCGACCGGTCGTTGTACCCGGTCGTTATACCGCGGTCGTTGACCCGCGACACAAATGAGTAAACAGGTCGGACGACGATGCGGACGGATAAAAGACAGGGGTTTTGGTGACAACGGGAGAGACGTCGGCTACATCTGGCTGGTATGTGTACACTGTTGCTATCCGTGTTTATAATAAAACTATAATTGTCACCGTTTATACAACTGTTACGTTCTACTGTCTACGAACCACAAGTTCTACTCTACATATATATATATATACATATGGCTGCGAATAATACCACGGCTATTGTGAGTTACGCAACTGTCGTATGAAATAAAAACTATTATTCTCCGCAGAAAATCAATTTTAACCTTGAGCGGTGCTGCCACCTAGGATTGCCAACACTGTTTCTCGCTTTTGGTAAATACCACGGGAAGGTGAAGGTTTTGCCTAAATGACGAGGACAGTGCATACGATCTGATAAAACGCAACAAGATAAAAGTCAATAGCACCCAGAATTCGGATAACGCAAACCATTTCAGTCTATCGTGATTATAATTTATAAGAAAAAGAATTGCGTATGAGAGTTATTGAATTTTTGACTAATTTTGAAAGTTCGAGTTCGTGTTTATTGATTAACGCTTAATAAATCATATTTAAGATTGACATAAGAGAGTAAGGTTAATATGCGGCCAAGGTGTCTATGCACCCGTGCAACAGTTACTGTCTCCGTGCACACGCAAATGTGAGGCAAACTGTCCATGCACGCATAGCTGTTTGTGCACGCACGCACAGCTGCGTATGTACGTATAAGACAGCTGTGCGTGCACCCGTCTCGCAGAGAGAGAGAGAGAGAGTGAGAGAGAGAGAGAGAGAGAGAGAGAGAGAGAGAGAGAGAGAGAGAGAGAGAGAGAGAGAGAGAGAGAGAGAGAAGGGGGAGAGAGAGAAAGGGGTGAAGCGAGAGATGAAAAAAAAAGAGAGAAAGTGAGGAGTGACGAGAGAGAGAGAGAGCGAGAGAAAGAGAGAGAGAGAGAGAGAGAGAGAGAGAGAAAGAAAGAAAGAGAAAGAGCTCTGAAATCCGTGTAACAGAACAGATTTATTCAGTTGTACGCCCACCCACCCGCTCACTCAGCAATTTGCAATATTGAGCGGAAATCTCGGCATGCGCTCGCTCATACAAGAAACGCCGTACGAGTGAGTGCGTGCGTGCGTGCGTGCGTGCGTGCGTGCGTGAGTGCGTGCGTGCGTGCGTGCGAGGCTGCGGGCGTGCGCCTGTTTATGCGGCAGAATGAGAGAAAGGGTAGACACACAAACAGCGAGCGAGAGATGGGAAGAGGGCGAAAGAGAAAGCGACAGATAATAAGAGAGAGAGAGAGAGAGAGAGAGAGAGAGAGAGAGAGAGAGAGAGAGAGAGAAGAGAGAAGAGAGAGAGAGAGA
>NW_014580591.1:7197-8039 GCF_000485595.1 Priapulus caudatus
ACAGACAGCGGGCGTGGTCGCAGCAGACAGCGGGCATGGTTGCAGCAGACAGTGGGCGTGATTGCAACAGACAGCGGGCGTGGTCGCAGCAGACAGCGGGCATGGTTGCAGCAGACAGTGGGCGTGATTGCAACAGACAGCGGGCGTGGTCGCAGCAGACAGCGGGCATGGTTGCAGCAGACAGTGGGCGTGATTGCAACAGACAGCGGGCGTGGTCGCAGCAGACAGCGGACGTGGTTGCAGCAGGCAGCAGAGGCCGTGAGTGCTGCGCCGATATTCATCGATTTCTCACACTAGATGGCGCGCGCACATTGATTATCAAATCAATAGTGGCTTTATCTCACGTTAATAAGATTCTCCGTAAGTTGATGACAATCAGTGATAAATCGCCATATCACGGATAATATTAGCAATAAATAATACATATGTTTCTTAACTCGAGCACAGCGTGATCTCATCCCGTTTCCCAATGTTGATATCGTCTGGGTTTACACATTAGCTTTCTCACGTGTATAGATGACGCCCAGGGAAAATTTCCGGTAACACGGCGGTGGCCAGTGTGTGCGAATGATGCTCGGAAAAAGCTCAAGGCTTGATCTGTATCCGATCTTTTCACCACGATCCAAAAACAGTTTCTATATAAATCGCATCAGCTCAGGAACAATGGTAATCCGAGATTTCGGCGTAAAATTCTACCTTCTTCGTACATGTACCGAATATCGTGATCACACACACACACGCACACGTTTACACACACAAACAGGCACTCACACACACATGCAGGCATACACGCAGATATTATATAATATATATATATATATATATATATATATATATATATA
>NW_014580591.1:8049-9233 GCF_000485595.1 Priapulus caudatus
AGAGAGAGAGAGAGAGAGAGAGAGAGAGAGAGAGAGAGTGAGAGAGAGAGAGAGAGAGCGAGGGAGGGAACCGAAAATGATACATACATGAGTCACTCGTACATCCTGCTTCTGCGCAGAACAAACGTAATCTACCTCTGCCTCATATAACACGATATGCACACACACACACACACACGCGTTCAACGTGCACACACATCAAGCAAAGAGGTTTCACAAAATCTGCGGGTTTCTCTCAGCAGACTCTCTCTGCGCTGTACAGCCTGTTCTGCTAGCATCTATGACAAATACGACATATGCATTATACGCTCTCCTATGACACTATTTGTCATAGGAAGATTATTCCCATGACAACTATTGTTGTATGTGTTGTGCGCATCATAGGAGTTTAGGAGCGCTATTATGAACGCAATCAGTCAATTTCAGCTGTAAAGCGGAACCATGTTGACTCGCCAATATTTGTTATAGGAAGAATCTTCCTATGACAAATAGTGTCATAGGTGAGCGTATATGCGTATGTCGGATTTGTTATAGATGCTAGCAGAACAGGTTGCGCTGTAACCAGGGCCGGCACAACATCGCCCGCGCTCGTTCCGCGTGCACTAATCCTGCTTTTTCCTAATTTCTTTACTTCCTAAAAGCTGTTTAAAACTCGCCCGCTAACGACTAACCGCTAATTCCCCACTCAATCAGGCTTCTGCTAATTACCTAATTAAAATGCACGCAGTCTTCCAGCGCTGGATCATTTTTGGCGGCTAGAGATGGCCCCACGGGCGCGCGCCATCTCTGCTGAGTGTGAAGATATCAGCATCGATTCCACCGAGCATGGCTTCATCGCGACTTCACCGCGTCGCTGCTTCCCGCTAGGGGGCTAACACTGGTAAAACGGACGTCGCTTGTCGTCCTCGCAAGCGGATCACGCGTAGATCAGCGCGCATGCGCACATTAAATGATGGACGCGTTGATGTCCTTCGCTGATCCGCCGATTGATGCGCCCTCTGACGATTGTTTTGGCATGAGATTTTTTGGTGTGAGAAGCAGGATTGTTGGTAACGGGAGGAAAGAGTCAGTATTCCCCGGGCGTGGTCGCAGCAGGCAGCGGGCGTGGTCGCAGCAGACAGCGGGCGTGGTCGCAGCAGACAGCGGGCGTGGTCGCAGCAGACAGCGGGCGTGGTCGCAGCAGA
>NW_014580591.1:9258-15987 GCF_000485595.1 Priapulus caudatus
ACCTCGGGTACATATCTGTAGTACCTGATACGACAACGACCCCATCTTCTTGAATACGCGGTGCGTGAGCATGGGAGCAATGATGATATATAATGAGGTGGAATCCCCTTTCGGCGTTCGTCCGGTTTCGAGCAGCACACGTGATATTAGATTGCACACGGAGGATATTAAATTGCCAGGAAACTTTCCAATCTGCGCAAATCGGATGGCAAGACTCGAAGCTAATATCGACGGACATGTTTAATCTTTCGTTTATGCTCGTAATGAGCTTAGAAATGGGAAAAAAAATTGTCCACGTTACTAACGTTTAATAATATTACAGAAATCTGCATTCTCAGTGTCGCCGTTATTCTGCGACATATAATTAAAGTCGTTATTATCTACGACTGACACTGGTTGAGTGTGGCAGCCTGTAGCCAGACTCTTAACCCTATTGTGTCTAATAATAACCGAGACTTATAAGATGAACGCGTGTGTGTGTAAATAAATTATATATTGTCTCACCGCATGAACGCGTAGGTTTTGTTTGCGCATAACCTATCTCAACATGAATCTGCTGTTTTTACGCGTGCATGATTTTGCGCGATCACGGTTGCGTGCTTGAATTGATGACAGGAGGCAGGAACATAACTAATGACATCAAGAGCCCATTAAACCCATCAGCCCATGAGGGGTTAATGGGCTCTTGATGACATGCGTGGCTCATCTCGCATTCACTTTCCACTGCGCTTGATTAAAATCACCCGGGCGCCCTGAAGCGCGTGCCCTCTGCCTAGCGACTGTTGCTAGGGACAACTGTAAACATTCCAAGCGCAGTATTTTAGTTGTGTGAATGATTCACACGTAGGCTGCGTGTGGCGTGCATTCTCATCTACGGTGAACTGGCAGTGAGTTCAAGTAATTCACACGTAGATCCTCGTTTGACCCTTTACTAGTGCTCAGACACACTGATGACGTCATACTGGATATGGGAGATTGTGATGTCATTGTTTGTCAGCGCTGACAATCTAAACTGGATCGAAGAACAACGCATGTGCATGACTTCTGCTGTCTGGATATTTTCGTCCTAGCTATCGTGAGTTGGTGCGTCCGCATTTTATCGCTGGCTTTGAGGTAAAGCCAATATGGCGACGGCGTCGGCGAGCTACGGAGGGGGCGTGCATAACAACGATATTAGGAATGCTCACATGAGTCTGGAGTTCGCTCACAGCTCGCCAGCTCTGCCAGCTTTCACGCAACGGCATCGCGCCGCAAAACCTCTCTCAGCAACCGCGCTCAGCGTTCTCTACAAATACCCGTGCGAGTACTCGCACGACGTCTTCAAGAACGTCGGCAAGATCTTCGGCGCGTTACGTCATCACGTCGCCGACGACGACGACGATGACGACGACGACAGCGCGGCGCGGACGCAGGAGCGACTGCATCGCTCCTGTGCCTTCTCCGTGCACGAGCTGTCGTACGCGGACGACGGCGAGAAGCGCAAGTGCTACAACCTCGCCTTCGACGTGCTGCGATACGAGACGGTGCTCGAGCGGCTGCTCGCCGACGCCGCCTTCTTCTACAAGTACCCGCAGTTCGACGACGAACACCGCGACGTCGTCTGCGTCATCCTCTTCGACTTCCTGCGTCGCAAGTTCCAGCGTCGCGAGCCGCTGCGAGGTGAGCGACTCGACGATCGGCTGCGCGCCGTCGAGGATGCGTTGCTAGGCGACCACGTGAAGCTGAACGCTACCCTGGCGCGCAGCCGCATCGCCGTCAATGCGCCGAGCCTCGGGCACATGCTGCCGGAGCGGCTCCGCCGGCAGCAGGGTACGGGAGGTGAGGCGTTCCCGCACGTCTGGGTGAATCGCTGCAAGGCGGGAGTCGAGGAGGTGAAGGCCGTGTTCGTGACGGAAGGCTACGAGCGCGTGTACTCGCTCGCCGAGCTGACGACGGGAAGGCGCTTCTACCAGGACTTCTCCTGCGACGACCTGCTCGCCTTCCCCGCCGCCGACAGAGCGCGCCTCGAGACGCACCGCCTGACGCAGGCCGGCTGCGTCGTCATGCAGGATCGCGCCAGCTGCGTCGCGGCGCACTGCCTGCGCGGCGTCATGACGCACGCCAACAACTGCGTCATCACCGACGTCAACTCGGGCAAGATGGCCGCGCACGTCTGCAGTCTGCTGTGGGACGCCGACGCGGCGACGGACGCGGGGACCGTCTACGCGCACGGCGTGCGCTCGCCGGAGCACCGCCGCCAGCTGGCGCTGACGCTGCAGCGACTCGGCGCGACGAACGTCCGTCTCTTCGACGGCGACTTCACCGACGCGTCGCCGACGTCGCCGCACATGCGCAGCGCGCGCGCGGTGCTCGCAGCGCCACTGTGCAGCAAGTCGGGCGTCGCCAACCCCGTCGACTTCATGGTGAGCGAGGGAGAGGACGTCGGCATGCTGGCAGACCTCGCGCTCGGCGAGCTAGCCGACGAGAAGCTGCGCACGCTCGTCGACCGCCAGGAGGCGACGCTGCGGCACGCGCTGCGGCTCGCCGACGCGCAGGCCGTCGTCTACGCGACGCTGTCGACGAACGTCGCCGAGAACGACGACGTCGTCGCGCGCGTCGTCGCCCGCGCCAATGCCGCGCTGCGCGCCGCCGACCACCACGGCGCCCTCTGCTGGGAGACTGCGGCGCCGGCGATGGAGCTGAGCGTCGAGGACGTCATGTCGTCGTCGGCGAGCATGCTCGACGGTCGGCTGATTCGCTGCCGACCGTCGGCGCGCATGAGCGGCTGCTTCGTGGCGACGCTCGCACGAGAGAAGAACGCTCCGCAGCAGACGACGCGGGAGATACTCGCACGCGTCGCCAAGACCGGCCTGCTCGACCGCATCGTCGGCCTGACGCCAGCAGGGGGCGCCGGCGGCGGCGACGAGGCCGAGAAGCGAGCGGCGACGTCGGCGTCGCAGAAGAAAAAGAAGAAGAAGAAGGCGAAGGCGGTGAAGTCGGCAAAGTCGATGCCGCTGGGCGGCAGCGGCGGCGCTGGCAAGCAGACGACGGCGTCGCTGACGTGTGCCGCTGCTCCGAAGACGCGCTCGCACGAGCTGATGCGACCCGTGTACGCGGCGTCGCCGATTCAGATCCATCTCAAGGTCAAGACGTCGGCGAAGAAGCTGAAGAAATAGCGGCGATTAGTGACGACCGCTGCCGAGAGATCGGAGCGCGGCGAACGTGCGTCGGTGTTGTGAGACACGTGGGCGTGGTGGGGGGAGGGGGAGAGGCGGTGGAAATTTCATAATATCAAGAGCTAATAATACCTCTAGGTATTATTAGCTCTTGATAATATTCATTTATGATTCAATTTTTGCGGCGTTAGCACGCGTTAGGAACTAGCGTGCGTGGAATCAGCATTTAGATCAATAATGTTGGTAAGCTTGCTGCACGGTAGGCCCTACTGCAAGGTGCGGCAGGTTATATTGTGCGTACATGCATGTGTGCGTACATGCGTGTGTGCGTGTATTCCTCCCCACACTCTATTTCTCTCCGTCTCTCCCTCTCTTATCTCTCTCGCTCTCTCTCTATCTCTCTCTCTCCCTCTCTTTCTATCTATATATATATATAGATAGATAGATACCTCTCTCAAACTCGCCCTCTCTTGCGCGCGTACGTGCGTGAGTGTGTATGTATGTGATGTGAGTATTTACTGTTCTAACGGGAAACATGTGTTATTAGAAAATTTACTTAAATGCGGTTCTAGGTTGCCTGTAATATACATACACGTACGCATATTAAACCACCCGACTCGTAATAATTAATATTGAATTAAGGTGTGAGTGAATTAGCAGACAGGTTTAATTAACAGATGTGCTATCTGTTCAGCGTCTGCATAGTAATAATGACGGCATAATTATATCATGAAGCAGACGCACATTATTCTTCCAGCTGTAAATAAACAAAATGTGGAAATTACTTGTAGTTTTCTATTAATTATGATATGTCATTTTACTTATATATAGGCCCCCCTATATGTATATATATTTGTCTCAATAACCCCTGATATACCTACACGCTGAGGAGTTAATAATTGAAAAGTAAATATTATTTTGACTCTATAAAATGACCTGACAAATAATGTCATTAATCATTAAGACAATTTGGTCATTGATTAACTCTGCTACTACTACTACTATACTACTATATCTACTGCTACTACTACTACTACTTCTTCTTCTTCTTCTTCTTCTTGTTCTTCTTCCTCTTCTTCTTTCACTACTGCTACTATCACCACATCTGCTAATACTTGAGCGGAAAACCGGATAGTTATGACGCGATCATTTCTCTAGATTTTCCCCTGATTTATGATAATAATGGCACATATTTATTCTGCCCGCACATCTAAATCAAACATCGTACTTATAGAACTGACATCAACAACAATAATTTAAGCGCGACGCCGGGCTGTCCGGGCATCAGTCCAATTCTGGATAAGGCGACCCTAAAAATTACCTTTGGTTGCGGTGTCCAACGCGCCCACCTTACATTTCGGGTGATAAAATGTGCGACTGCGCGTCACTTTTTAGGAGGGTTGTCAAGAAAAAATAAAATTCAAAGATACGCCTTGCCGATTCATACATATTCAAAATATCTCGACTCTTGCATTTATTGTTAACCTAAGGAGAGTTCCAATATGTATATACAACAGAACTTCGTGGCGCGAAGTGAAACAGTTCCTACCTACGTTTCTAGAATCCACAACGTGAAACAGTCGTGTATAGGCCTGCGGCCCGGGCCGGCCGCTACGTCATATAAAAGAGCCCTGAAGGTCCGTATGGCGCAGCGGCCGGCTTGATGTACCGATCGATCGCCGTACTATATAGTATCGCATCTATTTGTGCCTATATCGCGGCTGCAGAGACCGGTTTCACTCTCGTTACTCGCTTGTTCAAAGGAACGATTAATCCAGATGGAGACGGGGATACCAGATGACGCTATATTAACTTGTGAAAATTTTTTTTTATTATCTTCTGTCCTACCGATGTGTTTCTGCGGGAGGAAAAAAATTAAAAAAAAAAATTATACTGTCCTACCTCCCGATCCGCTATTTCTGCACAATCCAATGTGACACCGTAACAATATGGATATTTTTTTGTTTGCGCCTAAATCACGACAGTCATGTTTCAGTTTCTACACAAAACACAAACGCAGTGCCCTAGCAATCACGCAGCGCGTGATCAATGAACGCAACGCATCGCACGCTCGTATTGCTAGGCACTGTGTACTATAATAGTTAGCGATTGGTATTCAGTAACAGTAATACCTTTCTTTTCTGGTAGACATAATATATATATGATATATATATATACTTATATCATATNTCCTCTATATTAATAATCGATACACACTATATTATCATTACGCGGCTATGGTATGTTATACGCACGTAATAGTACGTATTACACAGGGGGCATCGGCAGTGATCATATAGTAGTGGATGTTGAATATGTAAATACTATATCGATGGTGGTCAAAGATATAGGCAAGCAAAGTTGGATATTCTCGTGTGTTTTGGAGTGTCATACTTCGCTTCTATAGTTATCTAACTCCTGGTAGTATTAGTAGTATGTAGTTCAGTAGACGGTCACTGGGAGGCGTAGCGGTAGCAGCAGCAGCAGCCAATGTTGACGACAGTCTTGGCTAGAAATTATAAGGCTCACATGCGCATCCAAACGCTAACTTTCTGCCCAGTACTAGACGTAAGCAAGTATTAGCGTCTCGTTGATCATTGCATAAGATCACACTCTACCTTTAGCGTGATCTATAATATTATATGCTTTTAGTTGCTTCGCCATTTCAAGTTCTTGTCGCCGTGTTGGCTAAGAAAGAGTGAGAAAGACTGTTCTCTTGGGCAAGAACGCCGTACTGTTTGCGTCACACAGAAAGAGTAGCCTGCGAAAATGGTGGAAGGTGACGTCGACTTATGCTTTGAGAATCTTTTGTTCTGCGGGGCGCTCGTACTTTTGTCCGCTGGTATTGTATTTGCCGCATTCTTTTGATTATTTCATTTGCCTGGTCTGGCGCATCGTGTGTCGACGCGATTGGGTAGGAAATCTGCTCGCATACATACGTAATCTCGAGTCAATTTTTCCAAAGTCCAACATTGGAGGTGTTAATTGTCAAAAAATACTCGTTTGTTAAAATTAAGACAAACTGCGCAGTTGATAATGGGGAGTATACCTATGAGGTTTATTTTTGCCATATTATGGTGATGTTATGATTATTTGCAATTGACAACTGTTAAAGTTATTTTTTGCTATGTCTATGTGTATCTGGAGAAAATTTCAGCGTTTGGTATTTCGTCATTGTGAGCCTATTAAAGGGCGGGGGTTGAAAATTACAGGAGCAATAACGAATGCGATGAAAAACAGAATGATGGCCACGCGGATTACGTGGGGGAAATAACCTTATCTCTTCCGATCCTTGACCTTTCGTTATAGTCCATGGCTCTGCGCACTATTCATAAAGAAACAGAGCCATTTATCTTATTACCTATTTCTTTTGCACCGCTTTATCCGTTACCTATTCTCTGTCTCTGTCTCTGTCTCTGTTTGTGTCTCTGTCTCTGTTTGTGTGTCTCTCTCTCTCTCTCTTTCTTTCTCTCTCTCGTCTCTCTCTCGCCCGCTCTCTCTCTCTCTCTCTCTCTCTCTCTCGTTCTCTTTCTCTCTCTCACACACACACTCTCTCTCTCTCTCTCTCTCTCTC
>NW_014580591.1:18487-19634 GCF_000485595.1 Priapulus caudatus
CTCTCTCTCTCTCTCTCTCTCTCTCTCTCTCTCTCTCTCTCTCCTCTAGAGCTCTCCCTCTCTCTGTCTCTCTTTCTCTCTAACTTTAGTCCCGTATATATATAGGAGGAGGGAAAGAGAGGATGGAGACGACAACGGGAACACATGCGAGTAAAGATAAATATATCTCTGGCTGTAATAAGCCATTCGCATCGTTTGGCACACAAGCAAAGTAAGATGAATACGCCGGGCTTCTCTCAATGCTAATGCTAGCTAATCAACAGCTCCCTTTCACTCCAACAATGCTCGGAGCAAGCACTTCATCAAAGTTAAAAAAATATCTCTTTGAATTTCGACCAAATGCGCACAGTTGAAATCCGCAGTATAATATTTATTAATCATAATAATTATACACACATGCGCACGCACGCACGCGCACGTACACGCGCACGCACACACACACACACACACACGACACACACAGCACACACACACACACCCACAACTCACACACACAACACACAACTGCAACTCACACAGCACAACACACAGCATGCTACACACAGCACGACACACACCACACAGACAACACTGCACGACACACACACACCACCAACACACAGCTACACACCACACACACACACACATGGTGGCACACAGCGAACAGCACATTAATATATATATATATATATATAGTAGTATAGTAGTATATTATATAAATGAATTCACGAATCGGAATTAATTTGAAATTCAAAAAAGAAATGCGTGAGGATAGGCGAAGTGCTTAATAAATATCGCGATATAATGCGATTATTTGTCGCTGCTATTGCGCTCTATGCTCCCCACGCGCGAATGTAGTGCGACATTGGAGCTGAACGCCGGCTACAGCATCAGTGCATCGTCATGATATGCACATGAACTAGCGGCAGCGTGATGGCTTCAGCTGACGCGAGAGAGCGCGGGTGAGAATGAATGAGATGCGAAGGTGAAAAACATCTCGTCATGCCGACAGTTGTGTGAGTGGGATGCTGCGGTGATGCGGTGGTGAGTCAGCATCACGGTAGCGGCGTGTCGGAGAGCTGCGTAACCATAATCTATCTATCTACCTACCTATCCATATATCCATCCATTCATTCATCCATTAATCCATCAATCTATCTATCCATCC
>NW_014580591.1:23798-25756 GCF_000485595.1 Priapulus caudatus
AGAGAGAGAGGGAGAGAGAGAGAGAGAGAGAGAGATAGAGATAGAGAGAGAGAGAGAGAGAGAGCTGCGCGCGTGCGCGAGGCGTGCCAGCACTAATGAGTTGAGAGAGCGTGTGTCCTCAGCGTCCGTGATGGCGTGATGTTTGCTTGTTATCCATTGGACACCTAACTTCCTCTTCTTGTTATTACGCATTTTCTTTCCTTTTTCTCGTCTTCTTGCTGCTGCTTGCACTCCTTATTTTCTCTCTCTTCCATTGCTTTCTTCCTTTCTTCTTCCTCCTGCCTCTCCTTCTGCTGCTCGTTCTCCTCAATCCTCGCCTTCTGCTCTTTCTCTTCCATCTCCTCCATCTCCTTTCCGCATCCCTCTTTCTTTCTACTCCTTCTCCTCATCATCTTGCTCTTCCTTCTCCTCCTCCTTCTCCTCCTCCTCCTCCCCCTATCCACATTCTTTTTGTGACGCAGGTATACGTGCACACTAATCGTGGGCGTTGCGATGCCCAAGCAATGTTTATGAGTTTTCGCGAAAAAATAGACCGACGACAATCTTCGGGCGGCGTAACGAAACAACGGCATTCGCGCGGCGTTGTCGCCAGTCTATTTGCGACAGGAAAATCATAGACACTGCCAATTTGACTTGACATTTTCTAAAGCGAATTCTATTTTGTCGCCGCGCCTTGATGCGTGTGCAAATGCGATCGACTGCACGGATGATTAGCTGAAACAAGATTCGAACAGCCAGCCGCCGAGCAAACAACAAGTTTTTTCTTTCTCTCTCTCTCTTTCTCTCCCTTTTTTTTTTCTTTCTTTCTCTTTGTCTCTCTCTCTCTCTCTCTCTCCCTCTCTCTCTCTCTCTCTCTCTGCTCTATATATTATTAGTATATATATATATATATAATTATAGGGACATAATTATCTAGATGACTCGTGTATATTTACGCCGTCGGTTCAGCGCTCGCAATTATCTGTTTACGGCACGGAATAACTGTGGGACCCCTTCTCCCCCCCCCCTCCGCCCCCCCCCACCACATGCTACGTCAAGACACTGTCACTACACGTCATGACACGTCACGGACATTCACGACATGCCGTCACGTACATAATCACGTTCGGCATTTAATTACACAAAATAAACGCACGAGTCTAGAGTGTGTGGCGTCTGTTCGTTACCAGCGCGAAGGCCGTTGATTTAATGATAGCCGTTGCTGCCATGACAACAGCGCTGCGAGAATAACCTAGCCAGCAACGAGAGAGAGAGAGAGGAGAGAGAGAAAGGAGAGAGAGAGATGAGAGAGAATCGAGTTCCCTGGGTGGGGCCCAGAGAGAGAGACGATGGAGACTAGAGAGAGGGAAGAGATCGAGGAGAGATGAGCCGTCTGGGGCAGAGAGGAGAGATGAGAGGAGAGAGGAGAGAGAGAGATGGGAGGAGAGACGTGGGGCACATGAGAGACAGACGAGCAGAGAGAGAGAGCAGAGAGAGAGAGAGAAGAGAGAGAGAGAGAGAGAGTATGCTGCGGGGCAGAGAGGAGGAGGAGAGAGGAGAGAGAGCAGAGAGAGAGAGAGAGACAGAGAGATACTGGTAGGTGTGTGTGTGTGTGTGTGTGTGTGTGCGTGTGTTGCGTGCCTGCGTGCGTGCGTGCGTGCGTGCGTGTGTGTGTGTGTGTGTGTTTTTTTTCGCGCGTGGGTAGTATTGGCGTGGGCGCGTGTGCGTCGGAGAAACACACGTATATATCCGTGATTGTGTATATACACGTGGAGTGGAGGAGAATATGAAGCTGTGAGGCCCGCAGAGTATATCAGTTCAGTATATCGGTTTGTTAGCAAATATGTAATCGTTGAAACCCGGCCGTTACGCGGAGAGCAGAGAATGGCTGCTTACACTCAAAACTTCACTCATTCATGCTTTCATTCCTCCACACACACTCACACACACATACACACACACACACACACACACACACA
>NW_014580591.1:27554-27957 GCF_000485595.1 Priapulus caudatus
GTGTGTGTGTGTGTGTGTGTGTGTGTGTGTGTGTGTGTGTGTGTGGAGATAATAAAATACTGCATATACGAGCATAATTATATAGGTAATGGCCTCACAATAGTTTCAATCCTATTCAGTTTCACCTGCGAATACTGCGGCAAATAATCATCGTTATTTACGGTTGACATTTGGGCCACTTACTCGATTCCCATTATTAATGTTCAAATTTGCGCTGCTAGTACAATGCAGAGGTACACACTTAGTGGTTTATTATAGTCAGCTGATGCCGACATGTATGTCTAGCTTTTGATCGACTGTTTTTAATTAACGCCTAGCTATACGTCACATATTTATAATCACTCATTAGTTCACATACATTTTTGTTGAAATTATCTGTCTTTCATGTTCTCTCTCTCTCTCT
>NW_014580592.1:0-8433 GCF_000485595.1 Priapulus caudatus
GCTGTTTCGCGGAGACGTGCCAACGGAATGAGATCGGAAGCGCTGAATTCACTGTCACTGTTACTGTCAGTGTTAGACGCCGCCTGGCGCTGTGGCGGATCGTCACTGTCAGACGCCGACTGGCGCTGTGGCGGATCGTCACTGTCAGACGCCGACTGGCGCTGTGGCAGATTGTCACTGTCAGACGCCGACTGGCGCTGTGGCGGATCGTCACTGTCAGACGCCGACTGGCGCTGTGGCGGATCGTCACTGTCAGACGCCGACTGGCGCTGTGGCGGATCGTCACTGTCAGCATCTGATTGCGAGTCGTTCGAATCTGTAGGTGCGCGAGCGGCATGTGGATGAGCGAGCGTAGCTTGCCGCGGTGGCTGCCGTCTCGTGGGAGCAGCGCAGGGCTTCGCCGGCACCTTGTCGGGCACTGGCCGGGGGGTGTCCCAGCGAGCCGAGGGATGCGCCGCTCGGAGGTTGTCGATGTGCGCTGTCACGTGACGCTTACTGGACTCATGTTGAATGAGGCACTTCTTCGGGGACAGCATTTTGATGATAGTGTAAAAGGGTTTCCAGGGCGATGCGAGTTTGCGTGTGGTGTCTGGCTGAAGTACAGGGTCGTGGTAGTAGACGGAGTCTCCAGCCTCAAAGCGCTGGTCGCGCGCGCGGCGATCATAGCGACGTTTGTTTTGTGCACGCATGTCACGTGTTGCGTCACGAATGTGTACGTACGCCTGATGGAATCGCTCCAGAGTTTGTTGAATGGGGTCGTCGTCATACGTCTTCCTTCGTGGCAAGAGCAGGTTGTCAAGCGGAAGCGTCGGCTGTCTGCCATACAGGAGGTAGAAGGGTGAGTGTTGCGATGTCCCGTGGATACTTGCACGATAGGCCGAGAGCAGAGGTGGGAGCAACAGGTCCCAGTTTGTTTGCTGCCGATTAACGACCGTGGCGATCATCGAATTTAAAACGCGGTGAAAGCGTTCACAAGCTGCGTTTGATGCGGGATGGTAGGGGGCGCAGCGGACTGCCTTTATGCCGAAGTGATGGGTGAGGGCATCCATAACCTGGTTGCAAAACTCCGTGCCGTTGTCGGAGAGTAGAACCTTCGGGCAAGAATGTCGCGGGATGATGTGGTTGACCAGGAGGTCAGCGACAGTCTGGGCGGACTTGTCTCGCACCGGAAAACACTCCGGCCAACTCGTATAGGTGCAGTGAAAGTGAATCACGTAGCGATGGCCTCTCGGTGTAAGCGGGAACTGACAGGTATCGACTGCCACGACCTGGAACGGCGAGTCTGGGATCGGCGCAGCTCCCAGTGGCGATGGTATGCGTTGGAGCTTGGCCGAGTTACATGCAACGCAATCACGAACAAACGCACGAATGGTGGCATACATTCCTGACCAGTAGTAGCGACTACGGATGAGTGCGTAGGTCTTAGCAAACCCTAGATGCGCGGTTTGATGATGAGCAGCAGTAATAAGGTCCTGATATTTGCGAGGAATGACGAGCTGCATACCGGGGTCTTCATCCCGCGTGGGTTCAGCTGCGTAGTATATGAGGTCATCATCATCAATGAGGTAGCGTTCGATGCACTTTAAGTCCTTCAACGCTGGTACGGGAGCAGTGAGCACGGCACGAATCTTACAGACGTGTGCGTCTTGATACTGCTCCGCGCGGATGGCGTCCAACGATACAGCATCAATCGTGGGATCTGCGGCGGTGACCTCACATGTTGCACGCGTCAGATGCGGGGTGGGTGGGACGCGAATTGGTGGTGTATGATCAACGACGGGCGTGTGTACCTTGGTTGTGTGTTGTGGTGGCGAAGCAGGCATGTTGTCGGCGGTGTCGGCCTGTATGTTGATTTGGCTGAGATGGCGCTCAGCGACGAGACGGTCGTGCGCAAAACGAATACGCGACGCATACTGATAATCAATAATAATAATAAAAGGGAAACGCGTGAACATACGTGTTCTGAAATACCCGTTTAAAATACCCGTATATATAAAGAAATAGCCGTATGAAATACCCGCGCAAAATACCCACATAAAAATACCCGTATGCAATACCCGTTACGATAACGGGCGAACCAGCTGAGAAAAAGAAAAAAAATTTGGATGGAACAATAAAACAATTTTAAATCGAACTGGAGAAATTTACTCATTAATAATGGCTGGAAATGACAGTTCGGCCGACAGGCACTCTACTCGGCCGGGAATAGGTCCGGCCACAACCGGTGCCAATCCCCGTCGGGGACGCGGCAAGGTGGCTCGTCGTCGCCGGGGAGGCTCCAGTGCTCCTCGTCGAGGAGGTCGTCGACGGTTCTCCAGTGGCCGACGTCCACTCAGTCGTCCTCGTCGTCGTCGCCGTCGTCGTCGTCGTCGCTGTCCTCGCAGTCGGTGCTGTCCTCGACCCACTCCCCGTTGGTGGTGTAATGTCTGGCCCGAAGGCCACCCCCGCAGGTCCAGTGGGGAAAGTAAACGCCGACGCTGCTAACATCTTCGGTGGAGGTAGCAACAGAACGACCAACCGGGGTCGTGACGACGACGTTCAGGGGTCGGACGGGGTCGGCAAGGGTCGACGAACCCTCTCGCGGCGTGGTCGACTGCGGCGGCGACGGGATCGCTGGCGGTGCGGACGGCGGCGCGGTCGGCACGGGCGGCTGCAGCGGCGTCCTCATGCTCGCGGGGCATTGCGGCCACGGCATGCACGGCGACAGGAGCGAATTTGCCAATCTCATGATGCTAGGTGGAGACGGTGACTCACAACGGATAAATAAAATAGAAAAAGAAATAGCGCGCCACACAGGGCGTGAAACGCCGATTTTAAAGGCGGCATGCGTGACTCGACTAGCGTATATACGCGCGGTAAAATATATATATATAGATGCCTATATAGCGGCATACCATCACCGCAACTACAAGAGCTACCGAGACGCGCGAGACTCCTAGGTCTCCGTGACACGGGCGTGCGACGCGTACTTATAGCTACGGTATGCTCTAAAACTATAATACTTTTAGTGGCGATGACGAAGCGTGACCATTTCGACGCCCTCCGCATTGTCGCTCGTCTGTAGGGGAAGGTTGAGCGGCTTCGGGATGTTCGGCGACGGTGGTGGGGGGGGGGCGGTGGGCTGAGGATGGCCGGAAGGGAACGGAAGGGGGGAACACATTTTTGACGTATGGCTGTAACGGCTAGCAAGAAGCGGACATGGCATAGTGGCGCAGAACTGATGTCGCACTGACGGGGGCGATCGTGGCAAGTCATGGGCCGCGATGAACTAGCGCGAATGCATGTTAGGGCGCTGAGGGCGGCTATTTGCGGTGGTGCACCTGAACGGGCCGTCGAGCAGCGGGTTGTATACTTTTGTGTCGATAAGAGTTATGAGGGATTCGTGTCGTGTACTCGGGTGCGCACGAGAGTACGGCACGGAAGTGGCCGTCCTGACGCATAAACGGCCCCGGGCGCTGTACGTCGTTGAGCGGTGTGGTAGCAGCTGTGATCGAATCTCCGTGTACGCGCGGAACGTTTGCAGTGGATGCACAGGCCTTGCCAACCGTAGCTATGCAGCTCGTAGGTGCTGGGTCCTGTTTCTGGGCAGCACAACCGGGTCCGATTTCCTTGATCAGAGAAATCGTCACCGGTGGGTGCGGCAAGTTGCTGATTTCGCGAGAGCGTGCCAGCGGACATGAGATCGGAAGCGCGTGAATATCACTGGTCACTGGTTACTGTCAAGTATTCAGGCGCCGCCCTGGCGTTTGTGGGCGGATCGTCGGCTATCAGACGGCCGCTGGCGCTTGTGGCGATCGTCACTGTCGGACGCCGCCTGGCCGCTCGCTGCGGCGGATCGTCTTATACTGTCAAGCTTCATCGGTGGATTGGTTGCGAGTAAGCCCGTATGGTCACAAAAGTAATTGATCTCGATGAAACAAGGCATGGTAGCTGACTACTTAGGTATATTTAAACCCATGACTTTAAAAACACTCACTTATGTAGAATCATGCAAGTATTCTAAATACATCTTAAGCTCAATTCATGTCATGGGACGGGAAACGCAAGTGCCAGGCCAAATTGTTGGGAGATAAGAGACGCTACAGCTCATGTTAAGCACTTCGCCGTAGCTCAGTTGCGAACTGCTTCCGCCTCGTCGGATGTAGCCTAAAGGCTTTGCCAGCGTTACAGATATTGGTCTCCGACAACACTATGCATTTCAGGGTCGGAAGAGCTGCATGTCTACCCACACGGTAGTCTCGCAAGGAGATGCGCATCACGACTAATCGGTCAGAAGAGAAAAAATTTCAGTCATTTAGAAACATTCACTATGGTTGTGTGCATCTGATGGTTAGTCATTGTAGTGATGGTGCCTGCTGCTCACGATGCTCTGCTCCCATTACCTGGAACCCCTCATGCTTAGAATTAACATAGGGTCAACTAAATCTTTTTCTGGTCAGAGCAGATAACAGTCATTTTGAGATAGTCTGTAATTTAAAACGAGGATGTCTTACCGGCGGATGCCGTTATTGTCGTTATAGAAAGGCTGCATACTCTGTATTCCGACTTGCTCAATTTGGGCACTTGTAATCGTGGCCCGACATCGTTTGGGTGGTTCGTGGTGTTAAGATAATGATCAGAGTTGTGTTTCACTAGAATTTGACTTTTGTTTGCAGCGACTTTATCGTGTAAGCTCAGCGACGCATGCGCGAAGCAATTTTGTGAGGTTATCATGAAAAATTTTTCTCGTCTACTAGATCTATCATTAACTTTTAAACTCTGGTTTACTTGTTTTTGTCTGGAGTTCTAGGCTGTTCTGGGCTTTCCGGGCGGATCAATATTTACGCTGACACTGTATATTAGGTTAAATCTCAATAGTCTTGTAACAATGGAGTACATGTTCTGAACTATACTCCAAATCTATGTGGTAATTTGCTCATTAAACGATAATGTAGTATTGTATTGGTAGTTTACATTGCATGGGTAGATCGTTTTAAACTCGAGTGGATGGTCAATGTATGATGTGGGGTACCGAGTACCGCTCATAAGTGAATAGTTTGGATCACAGTCTTTCACACTCATGCGAATTGGCAAACGATTGGCCGAGGTTGTCTCAAAGACACCGACAGTTCCGTTGAATCTGGATACTGACAATACACACAAGTAGATTAGGGGGTAGTTTGTGCTGAAGATGTCCCCGCAATTGCATAATTCTATTTGCACAGACTTATAAAAGTGACATCGGCTGAGTTGCTAGGACAATGTTAGTAGAGCCGTTTCGGCGAGCAACACCAGGTCCCGGTATTCCTTCTTGTCTCTTGCTGGACCCAGGTTCAGCTTGAGCAATATAACACTTTAATTGTTTAATAAACTCTGTTTGTGAGTCGTCGCGGATATTCATTTCTTGTTGCTCAGTTGGAACTAATTCGTAAAAACGCGGTGGGAACATAGTTGCAACAGTGGCATACACGGCCAAGACAGGGTGCTATCTGGTGGATTGTAGCGTTTAAGTCATAGAAGATTCTTAATGTGATGTGTCGGCTAGATATATTGAAAGCTTTACCTCGCTGGTTGTCCGTAGATTGATAGGATGGGCATTAGAGGCGGAGCTAAGTCGAGAGTTACGCAGCTTTATGCAGAAGGTCATCGGAATGGCCCTTGGCGCGGGACGATTTCCGAATGAAAAAACCGGTGGCCTTTGCAAAAAAAATTTTCTGATTTTTGTGCCTGAAGGACTGTATTTTTGTCGAGTTATATAGATTACAGTTACAGGGTCAAAAGAAATGTTAGATTTGACTTATGGGATGATTTTTGTAGTTTGTTTCTTGTAACCATGTACGGACTGCAGCGAGGCAATAGTGAATGTTTTGCCTGTGCGGCAGCTTGAGTGGTCTTAATCGCATTGCTCTGTGAACGGTGCTGCCAAACACCTACTCACTGACTCGGTGCCTAAAACAATTCGTATATAGTGTACAGGTTGGCACAGAATGAATCAACGTAGCGATGGCCCCTCTCCGGTGGTAAGAGGGAATTGAAGCAAGTATCGACTGTTCGGCACGACCCCTGGAACGGCGCTTTGTGCTGGTTATATATGGAGAAGCAGCATTCCTCAAGCGGAATGTTGTCAATATTGCGGTATCCAGTCTTTGGAGCTTGGCTGGCGCGGAGTTACCTAGGAGAGTTAATGTCCTGGTTACAACGTGCGAAACACAAAGAATTCTCAGCACCCGGTTGATAAACAAACGGAGGCAATCCGACAATGGCTGGCCGGGCGCATCGTTTATATGGTAGATGGGAATACAAGCAATATTAGGGATTATTATACGACGTTATGTTTACGTGAGTTCTACATTCATAATCGGGAAATTTACATCATTTCGGTAACTGGTGCGCACATGCGGAGTAAGACATCTGAGGTGAGAGTGCATGCCGATAACTCTCGTCATTCGTGTCCGTGCCTCATGCTTGTTGTTTCGTTGTGTTTCAGAATTGACGACCATGGGCCATTCAACAAGCTGCTTACGCTGAAACCAAACCTGCTCAGCTTAGAGTCTTTCTCACGTAAGCTTGATATCAAACAGCGATTCCCGAACCTTTGTAAGGCCAGCTCTTCTTTGTTACAGGCATCTGTGGTAGGCATCGTGTGATGCTGATGCCCATTGACAACGATCCAATGGCTCCGAGATCGGATACTCTAGTAATCTTATGAGAACCACGGGACCCTCAATATACCACTGACATGATGTTGTTGTGGATATTAAGACGTTTAGAATTATTGTCACTGCAAATGTTGCCAAATGAGTACTAGCGCACGTCTTATCCTGCGTTATGATCCATGTTATTAATTTACTCATCTTTGCACATTTGTGTGGGGCTGGTTTTTTTTTCATCACGCTAGGGGGGCGTATACTGGAGCGAGAGAATACGTGAGCATTCGGCGAGAAATCACGGTGTTATCGGCGGCCAGTCTCCTAATTGAATTAGTAGGCGGCAGGAAAGGGGGAGTGAAAGACACGGTTAATGGTTAGTTTTAACAGGTGGTCGTGATCGGAGAGATCGGGTGGGGTGCGTGAATGGCTTCGCGCGCCCCCACGCGGCATGTATGCATCGCACTAACGGCAGCCCGATGCTGCAGTTCGCGTGTCAGCCGGTATGACACACAGAATCATGGCTCTAATTACCAGCCGCGCAACCAACGCAATCCTCTGCGATTTGATTGTCATCCTGCGAGTACGGCGTTTATCCGCTCGTTGTTCGATTGTTCGAGAAATCATAGCCATGCATTGTTGATATTACCGGGGGGGGGTTGCACGGACGTTGTCGATGTTTGGAAAGTCGTTGCGCGCTTGTTTAAGTTCCGCAGAACGTCTCGGACGGTTCGATGTTTCGAAAGGTCTTCGGGCATTGTTCACGTTTGAGAGTTCGTCAATGACACCTTGCTTTCGACAGTTGAGAGATTGTCATGCACATTGTTCGAAGTTTGAGAGATCCGTCCGCTGCGCGTTGTTCGATGTTCGTGAACACGGTCGCGACGATTGAATAGTGTGAAGCACCCAGTGCGAGGGTGGACTAAAGCTGTGACGATGTTCAAAACCTCCAACTCCTCGAGACAGGTTGTCGAGGGCAAGACGCGGATATCTAATGCGAAAGTCTATCTCGCTAGGCTTCCGATCGCTTCTGTTAATTGCAGATCACTCTGTCGGGTTGCATTCGTCGGATTTACGGCAAATATCGACACGAGGCGGATAAACTCTCCGAATATGTGATCGAGCGGTTATAAATATCGGAAAGTGGGCAATCACTCGCAAGAACGGGCGGGGAATCGAAATAGCGGCTCTGGAGCGATTGCTTCATCATTCTCCATGTGTGAGGAATTTTTATCGGTCTGTATTGCAGGGGTTTGCGTCGTTATCCGCCGAAACCCGGCTTTTTTTCTCACCTTTGCAGTTATTCTACGTCATCACAGATGTTAATTGCGGGAAGTGAAGACAATGAAAGCGATGGCCTACGAAATCCATTCGCTGCGGTGCTAGTCCGACGCGTGAGTATGCGGCGATGGCGTGCGAGGCCGGGCAGAGCGAGATTCAACGTAGCCATGACACCAGCAACTCTCATTTCCCTTGCTCATTGTAAATCAGAGGACAGTCGCTTTTAGAATGCTTACCACTCGATTTCAAATGGATTTACATTTGTATTTGTGCCACGTAACATGTGTGTGAGTGTGTATTTCGTGCTTGTAGTGCGTGTGCGTGCGTCCCTCACGTGTGCGGCTTGCATTGGTGTGCTGCACCGTGCGTACGGTTGCGTGCGTGCAGCTCGTGTGTGCTTGCAGCCGAGCGTGAGTAGTGCGCTCGTGGTGTGGTGGCCATGCATGGCGTGCGTGTGTCTTCATGCCTCATGAATTTACACAATAATGCATGCACTCTTGCTGATGCTGTCTGCTCTGCCTCATCT